>NW_008824754.1:2059319-2063733 GCF_000699105.1 Pygoscelis adeliae | reverse complement strand
GAGGGAGAAAGCTAAAGACAGAAAGAAAAATACTTTTCTTCCCTTTTTCCCTTACTGTTGCTGTAGGAAGTAAATATCCTGTGTCAGCACAGCATCCATTTCAGTGGAAGACTTTTCAGACAAATGAGTAATTTGCTCAGATATTTGAATATGCATAACAATAATTTTATCAGAAAGTGGTGTGGTTTTTTTCTCAGCCTAGTAATACAGTTTGCTTATTTCTTAGCAAAATAGATGGGTTGGTTTGTTGACTTTTGGATGGTATTTATTTGTGACATGATTCAGCCAAATCTGGTCTGTTTTACTATGGAAACTTGTACTCTGTTCTTTGTGAAATGAAATAGAAAATCCCACATAAACCCTGTAAACTCCTATAGATGTCACTAGAACTATATGTGGTTACTCTTCAGTTTGCTTACCCTGCTTTTCATTTGTACACCAAGGCACTACTCCTTGCTCCCTAAATGCTAATAATTGTTGAATATCGGATGCTGTTGAGGTTTTTCCCTTTCAATTTCTGTCTCTGATAAGTCACAGAGCTTATTTTTTCTGCTTTTAATCATCTACTCAAGAGAATGGAGATCAAAAAAATTTTACTATTTTGTAACTACTTCAGATATTCCCCTCTTGGCTTTTATTTTTCTCTGCTTGATTTTAAGAGAAGTTTAAGTTATCCCTCCATTATTTTCAAACAAAACACTTTCCTTTGTGTTCTGCTCTCAGCTGCACCAAGGGAGCAAACTGTAGGTCTTGAGGTTCTGGCTAGTGACTACATGCCTCTGTGAACACCAAGGAATCCTAAAAAACCCAATCAAACATGATCTTGCAACTTCAGAGTATGCTGATCAAAAGCTTGCCACTAACAGACAAAAATGTGAGGGGTATTTGTTTTTAATAAAACTCTTTTTCCCAGGTTATAACCTAATGGCATAAAATTATTTCTGACCCACTTAAATTCTTTCTTATAAGTATAGTTTATAAAGTGCGTATTTCCAAAATAGCCTTGAGAACCCAAAACAAGAACACAAAAGAACAGTACACAACTGCCACAGTCAATCAGCTCTGGCTTTGAATTGGATAATTTGTCTTTGTTATCTGCTTTATCCATTCACATATTCTATATGAGTGAAAAGTTAAATACATTAAACCTACTGAAATTCTAGTAAGGCTTCTGGGAAAGCTGATTCAGGTTCTGTAAGTTGCTCTTCTGGTTTCTTCTCTTTCATCTTCTCTTCCATACTTTTTGTTGTACTTGTGCTAGAAGTTAGATCTGAAAGGAGGAAAGGGCAAGCAGAAAAGAAGGAAAAAAAAAAAAAGAGAAATGAATGATTCACAAAATGTCATATGTTCACCAGCCTTTGTCACTAGTGACAAGTTCTTAACAGTTCTGAAATACACAAACCAAGATGTTTTGTTGACAATAATCCTGCCCAGGGCAGCACTCAGGCCCATGTTTTCAGGACGCGCTGTGTTGTCCTGAGTAAGGATATGTTCGTGAACAGTGGCCTCTATCACTAGTTACTTATTGCATCCCTTGCTGTGGGCTGTGTTTTACATTCTTGCAAATCAAACAAGCAGTTGTTTCTTTTCCAGTCCTTTGTCTCTGTTTCTTTACCAGGCTTGTTTTATCCACTTGTCCACTTTAGTCCAGCATCCCTTTCCCTCTCCTTCTGTTCTCCTAGCACTATGAATATTTGCCTTTCACTGCAACTCTGATATCAGTTTTCATTGTCAGAGCTGGAACAAAACCGCTGTCTGAAGGGATATGCATGTCAGCAGTATTCCCTGGGCGTGCTGTCACAACTACCAACCTCAGAATTCAACTGACAATTAACAGCTCTGTAATGGAACTGGTAGCATATCTTACATAAAATAAAAAAGTCACAAGGAAAGAGCGCTTATGAAGATTCCTCACTTTTAACGGTCATATAATCAAATGCCAAAACCAGATTAGTTCATATAACATAGGACATTTTCTTACTGAATGAGTAGAAACATTGTATATAACCTGTTTTCATATTAAACTGCTTTGCTGAATTCAAGTTCTGAATTCTAACAATTATCACTCTAATAGCTAAAATTGATACCAACTTGTTCTGTGGCTAAATACAGCAGACTGGATACTTTTTCTATTAAAATGAGCACAAGGAAACAGAAAAATAACAGTGTAAAGCCACATAGCAAGCCAGCCAAATCGATGTAAAATCAAGGGAATGAAGTTAAACCAACTATCGACAGATACACTCTAATCCATACACTGGCACATGCCTTCTCGCTGCACTCACCATACCCTAAAGCAAGGCAGCAATGTCAGCTTTCTGTATACAAAATAACCTTCTACCCTAAAGGAGTAGTTGGTGCCTGCTGATGAAACAAGTGAGGGTGCTGAGGGCAGGCAGTGTGCTGTGTATTGCAGAACGGCATGCAAAAGGAATGCTCACTGTGTGGCTCTACACGGTACGTGAAAGAAAGGGTAAACATACCTTTATGTCTATCTCCCCACACAGCTCCTTAGACCTTGGAATATCTTTTTCATAATGCTTTATCCAGAAGAATTTTATTCCCACTCTGTTGGAAACCAGCTTGTGCAGATTTTGTCTGTTCTGCTGTTGAAAAAAAGTTCATACTCACAGGGACAATTGCCTAGAGCTGTCAATCACCCTCCTTGCACTACCTGACTATTTATGTCGCAGAAACAGCTAATTCCATTCACAGAAACCTGGAAAATTCTGACTCCCACCAGCAATATCTTCAACCTCTGAAGTGTTCCAGATCAAAGTTTTAATGGTTGCTACACATTAGTAAAACATTTCTACTGTGGAACTTCAGTACAGTCACGCCTGTGTCAGTATCACCACACGACTGCAGTAAACCTTACTGACATTTACCATCCAAGAAAAAAATCCTTTTGTACCTGAGCATCCACTTGAGTCTGAAGCCATATTAAGTCCTTAATATTCACACACAACCTTTGCAGATACCAATTCAAGTTAAGCTTCAGTTTATTGAATACAATATTTTTCATGAAACTTTAAAAAATCCTAAACACGTGGCTGTTGTAAGATTGAGATTTTAAAAAAAGATCAGGTGAATTCAGAAAAAATCTCATTGAGACAGGAAGTTAGGTACTTAGCTCCCCTAGACCCCTTTGAAATTTCCAGCCCAAATGCACAAGTGCAGGATACATCTTTTAAGTATAAAAAAGAACCTGTCATCCTTCTTCAGTGCAGAACTAACTGGGGTGGTATTGATTCCACTTTCACTTGAGCATTTATTTTACTGATTTTCCTCAGAAATGGAAGATCACTGCAGCAATCCCTAAATTATTATTATTATTATTTCTGTCCCTTCCACTAAATGGATAATCAAATCCCCTGCTTAAAACTGGATACAAATAGAAACATTTGAGCAACAGTACTTTGAAAAGGTTTTGGGTTTTTTTGGAACTCCAGCCTCAGGTGAGCTCCAGTGATACATTTACGAAATTCTTCCTGTGCAGGGAGCAACAAGAAAGCCTCCAAGCTGTATAACAAGGTAAAAAAACATACTATAATAACAGATTTGCTGGATTTTGCAAACCATAGAAAATACACACACATGAGAGAGAAGGAAACATATTTAGGGGGACTGAGAATTGACTGCAGATTTTAAACCAGCAGGAAAACATTTGCAGAGGGCAAGATTTATTTCTTCTCCCAAACAAATAAATCATGAGGCATAACTCTTGACAGACTTCCATGATCGCTACCAGCACTTTCTCAATCAACAGCTACACTGCCGTTACATCCTTAGAAGAAGCAAGCAGATCCCGGTCACTGCAACCAAACTCCTGTGACTTTCCAGACACTCGTCACAGGGACCACCTGTACGGTGGCTCACCACCCACATGAGCTCAATCGCTGTCACCAGTGCCATCCACACCAGCACTTGCACTCACACTATTACCCCTGTACCTCAAGCAGCTGCATTATCAGTAGCCTTCGCTCCCTCAGTCCCCATCAATAATCACCTCAGCACTCTGCAGCCACACCGTAACTCCTTCCAACCTCCAAAGCAGGCTAGCCATTCCCTCCGCCCTCAACCCCTTCCTGTCTAACCCTTCCTGCATGTCCCTTGCACATATTCCCCGCTACCCCCTTCATCACCAGGCATCTCAGTGGACGAAGCTGGGCCACCCCTCACAGCGTCCAGAGCCTCCCTGTCCGCGGTCATCAGACCCCACTGGTACCGTCACTCTGTGCCTAAGCCCCTCCGTACTGTCCCCCAGCACCTCTGACCACCCACCACCAAAGAGTTCCCTATACGGCCAAACTTTGAGGTATCTCCCCTCACCCCGCCACCACCCACACCCAACCAAGTCCTCCTTACGGCCCCGGGCACCTGCGCCACCGACACCCCGCCCCACCCCCTCAAG
>NW_008824754.1:2057088-2059030 GCF_000699105.1 Pygoscelis adeliae | reverse complement strand
CGAAAAGCGCGGCCCGGCCGTCCCTCAGCGGGGAGAGCGGCCCGCACCCGAGGAGTGAGGAAGCCATCGCTGCCGGGGGATAAGGCAAAACACTTCCGAGCCTCTCCTATAGCAACAGGCGGGCGCGACGGCAGTGTGATTCCTGTACTGGCACCCCACCTTAGGAAATTAGAAAAGCAAACGTGAACAACAGCACAGGGGTAATTTAAGTCCTGAGAGGGATTTCCATGTGGCAAAGGTCATGGGACGGCCTGAGTTTCACCCAAATGGATACCTATGATGGCAGGCTTAAAATCATGAAGTAAAATTGCAGCTATCTTCAAGAAAAAGAGCATTTCCAAACCCCATAATGACAGCTGCAGTTCCACACGGAATGTGAACTGGGTCAACCATGACTGCAGAGCTGCTTTCTCAGGAACAAGCTCCCTAAGCCGTCCAAGGCACTGAGATGGAGCAAGCTCCTCCACCCTAGTAACAGGCAGCCATACACTACTGCCTGTAACCCCCTTTGCCCCATACACCAGTGTTGTGCATAAAGCCATGCCCCAGCAGTAGGGACAGGGCGTAAGAAGATGGGAAGGAGAGCTGGAGGCTGATCCTGAACTACTTCTGCTTCTCTCTTGCTGGCCAGCAGACCTCCATTGGTTTTGGATGGGCTCTGTATGTCATCCTCCTCCACAGACATCAGTGCCTGAGCCACGTAACCCTGGGAGCTATAGTCTACCACAAAAATGAATTGTGAATCACTATAATAAACCCTTTGTCCTCATTCTTGGGTGAAATTCACATTTACCTACTTGCTGAGAGTTTTTGGCCAGTCTTGTGGGATCTTATGTTATCCTATGACAAGTCCTGTTTGACATAGTACAGCAGTGTCTGTAATTAAGGCATGTTCATTAAAGCAAGGGCAAAACACTTTTAGTCCTGTGGGCAAAGATCATAATTTGCAATGCATCTACATTGAAGATAGTAGGAAGATGCTGTTTATGTTCATTCAGTGTCCCCACATAACTATTCAGATGAGAAAGTGAAAAAAAAAAAAAACCAAACAAAAAATCCAAATAAAAAAAACCCTAGTGACTTTTAATTTCCTCCTCCTATATTATGGCTTGAATGGTGCTATTAGGACACAGTATCCAGCTGACACATAAGCCAGGCATTGGATAGAAGGCAGGGAAAAAGAAAGAACAGTGTCTTAAGTCAGCTGGCAAAGATAATCACAGCCTTGACCTTTGTACTTTGTAGCACAAGATCTTTAACTTGGACACATTTAAATCCCACTATGTCAAAAAGTAACAATGCTTAAACTTGACTGTGAGCAACATTTGACTTTTTCTATTTGCATGGGCAGACAATACTTAGATCTTTTAGAAAGTCCTGTCTTACATCCCGAAAGAGAAAATATTATGATAAGTGACGCCCATCTACAAGAAGGGTGGGAAGGAGGATCCGGGGAACTACAGGCCTGTCAGCCTGACCTTGGTGCCGGGGAAGATTATGGAGCGGTTCGCTCACAAGGCAGGTGCGGGACAACCAGGGGATCAGGCCCAGCCAGCAAGGGTTCATGAAAGGCCGGTCCTGCTTGACCAACCTGATCTCCTTCTATGACCAGGTGACCCACCTAGTGGATGAGGGAAAGGCTGTGGATGTGGTCTACCTGGACTTCAGTAAGGCCTTTGACACCATCTCCCACAGCATTCTCCTGGAGAAGCTGGCGGCTCACGGCTTAGACAGGTGTACTCTGCGCTGGGTCAAAAACTGGCTGGACGGCCGGGCCCAGAGAGTTGTGGTAAATGGAGTTCAATCCAGTTGGCGGCCGGTCACGAGCGGTGTTCCCCAGGGCTCAGTATTGGGGCCGGTCTTGTTCAATATCTTTATGAATGATCTGGATGAGGGGATCGAGTGCACCCTCAGTAAGTTTGCAGATGACACCAAGTTGGGT
>NW_008824754.1:2049235-2056215 GCF_000699105.1 Pygoscelis adeliae | reverse complement strand
GTAGATGAGGCACTTAGGGACATGGTTTAGTGGGCATGGTGGTGTTGGGTTGACGGTTGGACTTGATGATCTTAGAGGTCTTTTCCAACCTTAATGATTCTATGAGTCTATGATTCTGTGATTCTTAGTTTGAGTCCCTATTTTGCAGGTTAACAGTGTTGCCAGGATCAGGCAGAGCTTTCAGCTCTTCTTTGACCCTTTGTTAATAAGCTTGAACATGGGTGCCAGGAAGATCTGCTCCATAATCTTCCTGGAGCCTGAGAATAAGCTGACTGCTCTGTACTTCCCTGGATCCTTCTTCTTGCCCTTGAAAATGGGTGTGACATTTGCCTTTTAATGGTCATCAGGAACCAATATATATGATATATGCAACACATATAACATACATATATAGAAATATATGTATAAAGGAATTACCTAATGGGAAGTAGGAAGAGAAGATGCAGGAGAGAAATAGCTTAACATTTCAAGGAAGGAACTTTAAAACACCTCACACGTGCCCCTGAATCCAAATCTGGTTCAGAATTGAATGCTGACGAGCATGGGACTGCCATTTGAGACATACCTGGATGATAATGCAAGATACGCTCACTGGTACATACTTTACGTGTATGGGGGGAGACCTTTCCCCCCCCCTTCTTTTGATGAAGTTCTGGAAAGGCGATCAAAAGGTGTAAATCTCGACTTCCAAGATTGGGAAAAATGTTCCTTCCCTCAAATGGGGGAAGATGAGTTTTGTGACAAGATTTACCCTTTGTTCCGCTGTGTGGTCAGAAATGTGGTCAGAAACTGGCTGGGCTGAGAAGTGGTGAGAGTTGCTGCTTCTGTTGGCCCTTCAGCAGTAGCTGCGATGCTGGAGTTCACCTGCCTTTCTGTGTAACAATGGCATGTCAGAAGTGCTTTGGGAGGTAGCAGCTTGTCTATGAAAATATCTGGAGCTGGAAGGTGCTGCTAAAGAGCATGGAAATGCTGGGTCTGTGGATTCCACCTTCCCACCTCTCCCCCGACCAGGGCCTGGAGAATTCCTCCGGAGACCCAGTGGAACCTTTCAGTCAGAAGGGTTGTGGGTACAAAAGAAGGGAAATACTCCCTATCCTTTTGAGCAAGTCCTTTTCCTCCAGAGGAATAAGGAAAACAATTACTTTTGGGAAGAGGCAGCCTGTGTCTGGGGGATGCTGAGTTCAGTGAGGTTCAGTTGGAGCAAACTTCTCCCTTCCCTGTCTGCAGCTCAACCAGGCCACCATCAGGGCTGTGATGGCTATTGGGCCTCCTTCTTCACAAAGAAGAGTTTAAAGGGCGTGTATATGGCCAGACGTCCCAGCTGACAGAGCAGGGTATGAGTCTTCTGTAGGTTAAAATTGCCCCTCCTCTTTTACATTGTCTCCTTGACTGGAGAAAGGTGTCACCACCTTCTGCTGTCCTATGCTGCCTCTTCCCTCTGACGCCCTGTCTCAAACCTCAGCCTGCGTATGAGACTGAACCCAGGGAAGGCTTTCAAGCTTTCTCAAGTGTTGCTCTTCTCGGGAAGCCAGGGAAGGCATGACTGTTCTGACCTGGGATTTCACAGTCATTGATGCATCTTCCTGTGTCATTTCAGCCCCCCACTTACTGCAGGAAGACAAGCATCCTCCTGTGCAGCAGGCAGCATCTCAAGTCCTAAGGGACAACCGGGCAGACCTGCAAAACCTTCAGAGCAAGGAATAAGTCATCAAAGAGCACGTCCCACAGGAAAGTGGGGAATAGGAAGACCACACAGGCAAGGAAATAGAATCCAGGCCACAAAGAGCTGTCTGGCTGTGTTACCACAGAGCCAGTGCAATCAGCAGAGAAGAATAAAGCATTGTGCATTGAACAGAACCCAGGGGCGCTTCTTTGGGAGCCAGGGTCTCTTGGCAAGACCTTGTCTGGAGGTGCAGCCTTGGGCCATTTGTGGGAGTTTCAACTCTGGTTTTTATGTTGCCTAAACCTCACTGGGGACTTGCCCAAGAAAAGCCTGGGGGAGACCTGAAGAGGGAAAGGGAATCCCTGTTCCTTCTAAAATACCCAAGAGGTGTTTGAATACTCCAGTAAACATTGGAAGTCCTATTCTGCTCTTTCTAAAACCTGCTCTTCTGTGAAGCCTGAGATGGAGTGAAGGTGATGGGCTGTTCCTGGTGGAGAAACAAACAGCTCTGGCTATATTGAAGGAAGGATGGACCAGGAAGACCTTCTTATCCTGAGCCATACAGAAAGCCCAGTGAGAATCTGAGGAGGCAGATGTAGGACCCCGGAAGGGCTCTGAAAGGTATGGGACCTGGGAGCAAGGCAGAAACAAAGGCTATGTGACCTGGGAGCAAGGCAGAAACAGAGGATATAACTCTAGAAGTTCTGTATTCCACCAACAAAACACCCATCACAAGAAAGAATGTAAGACAGCAGAGTATTGGTAGGGCTAGTTTTGAACTGGCAAGTCCTGCTGTATTCAATAAATATCAATATTGATAAAGGGGCAGGAGCAGTATGGGCCATTTGAGTGGTTGCCTATTTAAGTAACCAGAGAAATTAATTTAAACCTTTTGTGAAAACCCTCTAGGACTGGAGGAGACGCCTTCACTCTTTGGGGGCATTTCTTTCCAGAATTCTCAGCCTTACACCTGGAGGGGAAGAAACCCAGAAAACGCAGATTGTGCCAAAAAGAGGCAATGCAGAGAACATGTTTTCCTTCTCAGTGATCTTCTAAGATGGGCTGCAGAAGGTGCTGCTGAAAGAAAAGTCTTACAGCAAAGTTCACTCCAGAGAGCTGGTTCCTATTCTGACCCCATCCCTGATGCTGAGTTTCCCACTGAGCTCTCCCACTGACTTGACAACTGGAAGAGAAGTTCTTATGTTTCTTTAAACTTTTTTTTCCCTCTGTTTTTTTTTTTAACTTTGGAAATTTGATAAGAGAGGGTAGAGCCATGGCAAGATTGGAAATTTCCATGCAAAGCGCCATAACCATTTTTTATATGTCACTAATACAAAGAACTTGTTTTGGGTCCATGTTCTGATCAAGTTTAAAATGGCAAATTCACCTTTTCACAGACGTGCACATACGGGACAATTGTCACAGACTAAAACTACATATGGAAAGAAAGAAAAAGCACCTAGTGTAAAGAGTTTAATGACAAAGGACTATCTAATTAAACATGAGACAACATTTCTCATCAACTGCAAAGCAGAAACTGTCTTGATCAGCCCTTGAGGAAAACTGCAGCTATTCATAGACTCCTTCTCACCTCCTAGAAATCGTCAAACAGCAAATTAGGGCTTCATGTCTTTTCCTCAACTGGGCGTTTGAGAGCAATCTCTAGCAATGCTGCATAATAGCTCAAATTTAAAGATGCCCTGGTCAGTGGCAGCAGGACTCACATTTGTTTTGTCTTGGAGCAAAAGAGCAGGAAAATGATCAGGCTCTAGTTGTGCACATTTGCTCTTTAAAGCCACCTCTTTCATGATCTTTATTAACAAGCCAATCTCTTTCTTACCACAGAGAGCACCGTATACAGCTGAATTACACTGTTTCCTTTCACAGTTTACAACTTCGGTATACATTTTCTTGTTACATTTTAAAAGAATTTTTAAACTATTTAAAAACTATTTTTGAAGACTTACTTTTTAAAGATGTGAAGAAATGCCTTCTGTTGGTACGATGGCAGAGGATTTGCCCCTCCCATGTGACATGACCCTGCAAAGAGGTCAGAAGAAGCATTCCCATACACACACAGGTATGCAGAACAGAAAGCCGCTCATCCCCTGTCCCCCCCAGAAAAAAGGTAGAAATGGAGTTTAATAGAAGACAGGACAGACGATGCTCAGCAGGCGCAGGGCATGGGCAGACAAGCGCACTGACCAGCCCCATTTACATGTGACTGGCCCCTTTTATTCCCTTATCCCTCTCTTTTCTCATGCTTGTTCCTCTCCAAACCACCTGTATCCCCCCTTTCCCCCGACCTTTGGCTTGTCCCCTGAATATCCCATAGCAGGTCTTGTGCAATCTGAAAATCCTCTTCCCTTGCATCCCACAACGCATCCCACCCCCACAGGCAGAGATCCCTCCAGTCTGTAAGGTACTGAGGCTCCCCTGGGACAGCCCTGGGAGGGGCTATATGTCTGAAGGGGGTCACTGGGGCTCCCCCACCTGCCCTTGCACCTCTGTGCTCCTTCATGTGTGTGAAGATGGACCTTTGATGGGCTGACAGCTCCTGTGATGGGCTTGGGAGCAGCCAGGCAGGGTATTCCTCAGGCTCCTCCACCCACCACTGTTCCTCCACCTTCCTTCGCGTGTGTGGAGAAGCACCTTTTACCGCATAACCTAACAGTGCAGAAGGTTTTAAAGGAAAAAAAAGACCTTGGGGCCCAGGAGCCAACTGAAGGATGCAAAGCAAGGGGTGATGTGGTCAAAGCCACCAGCCAGGGACATATCACTACAGCAATGAGATCAGCGGCATCTGAGTTAGCTGTGATTCGTGTCAGTTCACATCAGGGAGCAGCTGTGTTCAGAGGAGACTGAGATTCTGTCTGGATGGAACTGGAGGAAGGAAAGTGGTATCAGGTGTATTTGCTTCACTGGAAGTTACTATCTCTTCAACTAATACCTGCCATTCTGTAACCACACTGAAGCACTCATTTATTTTTCCCTTAAGGGGAGAAGATGGGATGACTTCCTTTCTGCTCTGGATAATGGCTAGAGAGAAAGATATTTTGAATGAGGAGGTGTCGTGGTTTAACCCCAGTTGGCAACTGAGCACCACACAGCCGCTCGCTCACCCCCCCACCGTTGGGATGGGGGAGAGAATCGGAAGGGTAAAAGTGAGAAAACTCGTGGGTTGAGATAAAAACAGTTTAATAGGTAGAGCAACAGTCACGCACGCAAGCAAAGCAAAACAAAGGAATTAATTCACTACTTCCCATCGGCAGGCAGATGTTCAGCTGTCTCCAGGAAAGCAGGGCTCCCTCACACATAACAGTTACTTGGGAAGACAAACAGCACCACTCCAAACATTCCCCCCTTCCTTCTTCTTCCCCCAGCTTTTATATACTGAGCATGATGTCACATGGTATGGAATGTCACATGGTATGGGATATCCCATTGGCCAGTTTGGGTCAGCTGTCCTGGCTGTGCCCCCTCCCAGCTTCTTGTGTTCCTCCAGCCTTCTCAGTTGGTAGAGCATGGGAAGTTGGAAAGTCCTTGACTAGTATAAACACTACCTAGCAACAACTGAAAACATCAATGTGTTATCAACATTGTTCTCACCCTAAATCCAAAGCACAGCACTGTACCAGCTACTAGGAAGGAAATTAACTCTATCCCTGCTGAAACCAGGACAGGAGGTGAAGGGGGAAAGGTAATCCACTTTCTGAGAGGGTTGGTAGGGCCCTTCCTTCCATCACAGGCTTTGATCTTCTTGGTGCCACCTTGAGAGTGCTCAGGCTCAATTCACGTGAGAAACAGCCTCTCCGTGCTTACACAAAAAACCAGATTCTTCAGATCTACTACACCAGCGCAGAGCAACTGTGGGGACAGGCTGCGTACTGGTTGCAGACTCTTTCCATCTGAAGCTACTGAGGAATCAGTCTGAGGGTCCTTACCACGCATGTCATTCAGGTATTTTCAGTATTGTAAACACTCAGGCTATGAACTGGCAACCGGTCCAAGCTGGGACAGCCCTTGCATACCTAATCCCCCAGATTTCATCTGAACCCATTTTAAGAATAAATCACTAAACTAAAAGGGAGTAGGAGAGAACACATACATATTTCAACACACACAGCACACACCCCATACGCAGTTTCGCAGCTGTCACTTGTCACGATGCTGGAGGCCTCTGCCACCTGGAGCTTCCTAGCAGCAAGGAGCTGCTTTTCCCTAAGCTTGGGTCCAAAGTCCTCGATTAAAGGGGGAATCGGTTTGGGCAATGGGTACACCAGAGCCACAGTTCCGGCTCCACCCGGCAGGGGCCAGGCGTACCCACAGCTGCCAGCCGACAGAGCGCGTCTGGTCTAAAAAGGCTGTTTCACCCCTGCCTTCCTCCTTCTTTTTCGGGACCGCTGTGAGAGGGGAAAAAAAAGAGATATTTAACACAGAGGAAAAATATGTTCCATCTACCAAGAGTGCCAAAAGGGCCCCCACTTCTAATTAATGTACCAAACCATGTTTCTTGATCTGCACTGAACAGGAGTTCAGTGTGGGTTTGAATACATACAGCCTAGTATGCTGCATTAGGATGAAAAAACAGGATATGTGGATAAGAGATGCTTGAATGACAATTATTGTGGGGAGAAACCGAGTTTTAAGCTTTCACAAGGTCTCCAATTCACTTTGATCCTTGTGAACTGAATGGAAGCCTTATTAAAGGCTTATTAAGCCAGAATTTTAGTGGATAGTGCATAAAGCATGCTCTAGTCACTAATCTTGTCATCGGGAAGGAAGAGCCACGTATAAAATATATGACATTGAAAGGACACGTAATTTACCAAACACTTATACCAACGCCATGTATCTTATATTTTCTCTGAAAAGCATGAAATTGTTTCACCATATCCAAGTTTGAGTAGGAGGTGAAACATAAGAATTGATGGTTAGCAGGAAGCCAGTGCTGATGATGTAGGATTTGGGGAGTAAATGGATTCAGGCTGGGAACACAATGGGGAAGTCATTTAAAACTGGGCTCCTGCAAGTGAGACCGGAGCAAGCGACTCGTGGGCTGCCCACGAGGCACAGCAGGCCCCACTCCCAGGCACTCCAGAGACTGAAATCCTCCAGCTGCCCCAAAACAGAATTAAAATATAAAGCAAGCGCCGTGAGAAGAACATAAATAACATGAAAATACCACCACACCAGCTCTCCACACGACAGGGTGTTGGTGCTGTCACCCTGCTCCCGGAGGGAGTCCAGCTTCAGAATCACCTTGGTGCCTTGGCTGGTGAGCAAGATGTGCTTCAGGGGGGAGGTCCTGCAGAAA
>NW_008824754.1:2041094-2048366 GCF_000699105.1 Pygoscelis adeliae | reverse complement strand
TCGGCAGCCGGGCTGCTCAGAGGGCTGCTCCGTGCTCGAGTGTTTTCGCTGTGGTCGCCTTACAGGGCCCGTTCGGCTGAGGATGGGGGAGGTCTCACAGGTGTCTCCCCTGCCCAGCCCCTGTTATTAGCCAGAGGGAAGCGCCGCTTGTCAGGGACTTTCCTCAGAACCGATCTCGAGAGCCGGTGTGAAGAAGTGCAGCCTTCCCCCTGCGAGGGGGGCCGTGCGCTGAGACATCCCTCTTCTGCTGAAGGGAGCTCCTGTCTGGTGGTGAGAGCTGAGTAACTGTAAAAACCTACCTGCACCTAGCTTCTGTAGAGGCCTGTTTTAATAAAAGTACTCTCTTTATTTCAACAGGGTGCTTAGGTCTCAGTTGAGAGATGTTAATGACCTTTATGTAAATAGTAAACACTTCCATTTCGACATACTAAAATAATTGCATCTTCCACGCTGTCTCTGGAGTGACTTGCGGAATTGGACCTGTCCCTAAAGTCTAATGCACTTGGTTGTGTCTTTCCTATGTGAGCAGAAGGATCTGTTTATATGATTGCTGTTGCAGGATAAAGGTCACTTAAACCTGGGGACAGATTGTCAAGTGGCAAGACAAGTATTTCTGAACCTTCTCAGAAGTGTAAGGGGAGGGGACTTAAAACATGCTTGACAGGATGCTCTGCAAAGAAACTTGATTTTCTTGGATAAAAGAAGCAATCAAAGTATTACAACAAAATATTTGTGTGTTTACGTATATCAGAGAATTGGGGATCTCTGTGATAGAGTGTTTAAAAGACTGATGAATCGAACCACTTTACTAAACTGGTATACATCAACAATACAGATTCCCATTTGTTAGTTCTTAATTACTATCAGTCATTATCACTACATTTTCCAAACAGTTCTTAATAATCACATCCGTAAGTGGTGGTAAACCTAGGTGTATACAATGCCATGGAGCTCATGCCCTATATTTAGCGCTCGTGACTATAGTTCCTGATGGTCTCAGTTGCTGAGGTCAAGGTAAAGCGCTTGAGAGCTCTTTGGCAAGAGAAGCTGGAGACAAAGTGAGCATTTTGTGATTTTCATAAATGACCATCTTTATTTGCTTGTTGGTAGTGTTTAATGCACCTTGCTGCATCCCTGGAAAGAAAAGGGGGTGATCTCATCTGCCTTTGACATAGTTCGCATTATTTTTGCGAGTAAGACTCTACCCTAGTTTTGCTAGGCATCTTTCTTATGCCTGATAGAACCAGAATAATCCTGCAAAATAAATATCTCCTCTTTGTTCTGTGTGTTTATTTTGGTTTCACCTGACAACTTTTCTGTCCACTCTACGTCCTTTGCTCTTACCTTGCAGATTTTACTATTTGCACATGTTTTCCTGTGCACCGTTTGGGCAACTATACTGCAAGTCTCTGTCCATTTGCACTTCTGTGTTATTTATGCATAGCTATGTTATAAAATACTACTAGTAATGTTACAATGTTAGAAAATGCTTATGCACTGTTACCAATTGCCATATTTTAGTGTGCTTGTGCCTGGGTTTTAGGCAAGGAAATAATAAGCATCTTGCTTACTTTGCATCTACCTTATGGGTGCAGCAGGCCTCTGCTTTGGATACAAAGCACATTCTTGAATTTTCTGAAGCTGTCATTGGACCTGTCTCTTGTTAAAGACATTTCCTTCCAGCATCTCTTGCAGCCCAGAATAATGTATTATAAGTTTCACCGTCAGGCTTTTAAAATTCAGTGAAATAGGTATTCATGTTCTTGTTTACCAGTGCTGACAAAGGCCAGAGTAAACAACACTGCATTGCCCCCAAAAATTAATGCCAGAAAGGTGAATTTATCTTTTCTCTAAAGCACTGAGAGGAGACCATGGATAGATACATTCTCTGGAGTAAACTCCCGTTACTCTGCAGGAGACACTTCCCAGACTCCCAGGTGGAAGTACTGCTCCAATTTAGTACTTGGAGAAAACCTTTGATGCTTGCAGAGAAAGTGAGATTTTTAACTGTTGCATCTAGGAAAAAAAAGCTTAACCAGGAAGATAAACAGTGGGATGAAGTCAAAGGAATCACTTGTTTTCTACCCTGTATCTTGTTCACTGTGCTCATGACAGAAAGGAATCGGTTTTCCCAGTGGCGAATGGAACAGACTTCAAACAAAAACCTACTAAGAAAACATTGTTTGCAGGGAAATTTAAAAATAATTAATAGTCTCTCAGTAGGAAAAAATGTTTAATTTTATTTTTCTTTAATTAAGAGTGATGGTTCTGTCCTATGGAAGTCAGTCTCGATTCAACAAGCGACTTGTTTTGCACCATAGTAAACAATTTGTTTCTCTGCATGGCAAGTGCTCTTCATCCATGATGGGTGACTAACAGATAACTGCTAAAAGCAGTAGGTAACCTTCTGGTGCTCAAAGTCCATCACCTGTTGCATTTAAAGTCAGCTTATTTAGGTTGCTCATAAGTCAATTTAAGGAGGCTCCTTAGTTTCATCTAGGCATGGCACTTAGGGATGTGGTTTAGTGGTGGACTTGGCAGTGCTAGGTTAACGGTTGGACTTAATGATCTTAAAGGTCTTTTCCAACCTAAATGATTCTATGATTCCAATGCCAGAACACTTACGCTTTATGGTATGTCAAACCCGTGATGTTGCATTTGCTGTATTAGCAGTCTCCAGTTCTTTAGCTTATTTGGGCATAAAGTGAGTGGCAGCTGATTTTAGCAGACTTATTCATGCTTCATTCTTGTGGTAGGGAGTAATTCCAATTCACCTGGGTACAGCAACTGGCTGTGCTGGATTCTTACTTCATGGTATAAGGTTTCCCTGCTATATGTAACTTGACTCTGTTTATTGCATTGAGAGCTGCAACAGGAAGAGATACAATGTATGTAAGAGGAGGAATAGAATACTTCTCCCCTCATCTTATTTTATAGTATCTGGATGATAATGCCAGACTCTCTTTGACCTGAATCCTGCTCAGTATCCTGTGCGAATACACCAAACTAATGAGCAACTCGACAATTTTTTCCCCTCCATCTTGCTATACTCCTTTTCCTCTGTAGTATAAATCTTCTAAAAGTAAACTTTTCTTTTCTTTCTCTCTCTGTCAAGGAGATTCTGAATTTCTGTCGCTGTCTGTTTCTATATATAAAATATGTGTGTGTATAAATAAAAATAAAAGTAAGAACAAAGGAGATGCTTATTTGCAGAGTAACTACCATATCCTAGACTCATTGCCAGATGCTTTTGTTCTACAAAAGGATCTAACTGAATATCAGTAAACTCCACATGAAACTGCCTGCCCAGTGTTACTATCAGTCTGACTCTGACTGATAAATTGACGGTGATTTACTTCTGTACAGGCTGGATGGACTACAGTTAGACTATGTAACGTCAGCCATGTAACTAGAGCTCCAGAAAGATCAGCATATTCAAGAACTCCTGGGTTAGAAATGGTTTTAGACCATCAGCTTTTCAGATGTTAGTCTATCCCCATGCTTTTCTTCTCTACTGAATTTAAATGGCTTATGCGATTAAAAAATACCATTAAAAATAGAACATAAGTTACAAAAAATTAAGGGTGAGGTCCAAAAATCCTGTGTAATTGTACTTTAGGCACCGTAAGTAAAACATATGTGTCTAAGTCCTAGGTAGAAATCAAACAAACAACCAGAAGTAGTGAGCCCTTGACCTTCTATTCTGGTCCTGCCCACACAAAACTGTTATGGCCTTTTTTTTTTTCCTTTTTTTTTTTTTTTTAAACCATGCTGAATTTGCAGGTTGCCTATATTCCACCTGGGTATTGCATGAGTATGTAGCTCTGAGTTGTGGGTGGTTTTTGTTTGTTTGTTTTACAAGCCTGGGATGACTTAGGTTAGTGGAAATGTCATTAAATTTGTCTTGTTTCATAGTGACTAGAGTGCTTGTCTGGAGATTAAGAGACCTGGATTAAAAATTAATACTCTCGGGTTACTCTCCTGTTCCCTCTGCCCTACTAGAACCGGACTGCTGCGTAGCCAGGAATGCAGGGCTGGCTGGATGAGGAGGGAAGCCAGGAGAGAGAGCTTGATTTGTAATGTGGTGGCCTGACTGAGAGAAGGTCGACCTGGGTTCTTGTTTCTGCTTGCAAGGTTGTGACATCACTTTAAACTAATAGTCATTCTGTGAGAGGGGTGGTTTAATCCTTGGTAGTGCAGCCCTAGGAACGGTTAAAAGTGAACCAAGTGAAGACTTCAGAGACTGTCATATATTTTTGGTAAACAAGGGGATGTGAGTTTGAATCCTCTTGGGTTAAGTGGTTTTGGGGGGGTCTGGTTTTGGCTGCTTCCTGAGTATGTGCTGCAGCCATTGGGCAAGAGAGAGCTAACAACTTGCATAGCTATGCTTCTAAAGAATGAGCCACTCCTGCAAAACTAAATACCTAATCAGGGACAGCCATTATACTCCAAACCCCAGCCCCACAGAGTCTAAACTCCTGATTTTGCTACAATCTGCTACAATTGTTTCTGAGAAACAAGTTTAATCACAACCTTCTTCTCCCTCTTTCCTATCCCTGTGCATTCAGCAGCATTTACAGGGCAAATCCCGTTCATGCAGTGTGATTTGACACCACACCTCATCCAGTGCAACTGTAGGCTGCTACAGAAACTTCTTTGCTCCTCACTTCTCATGTGTAGCAACTCCGCCCTTTTAGGCTCCTTGCATCACAGCGTACCTGGCTTTTCGGTGCCCAAGTGCTTTGTTTGGATCTGGCCATAAGTAGTCAGTGAAACTTGTACCAGTCAGGGAAAAGACTGGGTTTTGCACGATATAGCCCAGCCCAGCAGTGCAAACAATCTCATGAGTGAAGTTTTCGTGGCTGATAGACTTCCTGTTATTCTTGTAATTTAATATCACTATTAAGGAGGACTGATGTTGCTGCTTGCTGGTTTCAACTTAGCCAGCATGAACCTGCTATCAAATGGAAAATTCATATTATGGGGCTATCCATTAAAACGTCATTATGCATGGGAAGATGAGAGATTTTCCTCTTAATAGGGAGCTATAGTAAGCTTTTTAAATGTATCTATTAAAAAAACCCAACAAACCAACAATAAACCTTTGCAATGATGTTTTTATTTCAGAGTAGGTTAATTTTGGTGACTGAGATGAGATGTGACTGTTCTATCTGCAGACTGTAGGCTAGCTTTTTTTAAACTTTTTGATTTTTAACTTTTCTGGAAACTTCTCCAAAGTGCTTTCGCCCACCTCCCTCCTTAGCTTACTTATTGTTTCTATGACTACAGGACTTCTAAAGAATATTCTTTTTCCTCTGGCACCTGATTTCGGCTGGTAATTAGATTCTGCGCAAGGCCCTGTTTTCATATAGGTGTGTGCTGCAGTTACTGTAGCAAGGACCGGAGTAACTGACGCTACTTTCTTAGTAGCCTTCAGATTACATCAATTATTAGGCGGGCAATTTTAATCCTAACAGCTTGCATGAGTGAGTGTCTAAGGTCAGTGGTCAGTCAGTCATTTCGTGAGAAAGGACAGCCGAAGGGCTTGTTTTGTTCGCTGGCTCTTTGTGCACATTAGTAATCAGTTAAACAGCTGTAGTTACAGTAACAAGGTTGGTAGCTGAAAAGTAGGGGGGCTGCAGTGACAAATTAGAGTGATTTAGGTGAGTAAGGGATGATTTTGTTTCCCACAGCTACTTGTTTATACAGTTAATTGTGTCTGATGGAGTGCCTTTTGCAATGTTCTGCGTGGTCTCAGTTTTGCGTTGGGCTACAGGCAAAGCTGCTCTGGTGAAGCTGAGATCAGTGGCCTCTCCCAGGGGAGGCAAAGATGTTGTAAAATGTTGCCCTCCTGATTTGGCGGTTTTGTGCTCAACCTGTACCACAAAGCTGCATTGTGCAACCTCCTGCAGAGGAAATGTGCTACCACCAGTGACCTGAGCAGTTGGCTGTGACAGTGCTTCAGAGCAGATCAAAGTGATGCATAAAAGGGGCAACCTATTAACCCACAGGTTCCTAGTTTTACAAACATAGCAGAGGAAAATCAGTCTGTCAGTGATGGTGGCTGTCCTTGCTCAAGTAGCTCATCACCTCGACTCAAATGAGGAGTGAGAGTGGGGACTCTTAAACTCACAGGGATGCAACAGATACTGACTAATGGATTCCCATAACAATGGGACAAAAATCATCAGAGAAGTCACGTGGATGGGCTTTGAAATGAACCTTTTTCAAAGTTTCTTCAGAAACTGTATACTTGAGTCTCCCAATTAGTGTCCAAGACTGAAACTGCTCTGCAAAATGTCTTACTGTCAACTCAGCAGAGTGAGCATTAGTCTAAGTAAGTATTTGAATGCGAATCCATGTTTGCTATTTGTAACAGGAATTTCTTTACATCAATGCTGCTAGCCCTTTAGTAAAGTCCTCTTGTTAGAAAGCCTGCATTAGTAAAGAATCAGAACTACACAGTGACTGCGTAAACTGCAGCTCAGTTCTTTGCTTTCATATAAAAAAGATTATCTAACAAAGATGCCAGAAGTGTGTCACTTCCCTGTAGCCGCTGATAGGAAATACTTGTTAATTAGTTGCACTGTTTTGCACACTTCCATTCTTGAGTGGTACAACTTCCAGAACGGAGTCCTAGCAAAGAAGTACCCGAGTACTTGCTAAATAGTAGGAAAGCAAGGAAGCAGGGTAGAGGTAGGATAGTTCCTCTGAATTCTCCAATATTTAAACTTGTCAATACCTCTACATTTGGAACATTGTAACTTTGAATTACTTAAGGCTAAAATTTGCTAAACCCAAGAAAAATATGTTTAACAACAGGGATTATTATCAATTCCACAGCACTACTCTGGCCATCCATATCAAGGGAATTAATGTAGAAAACATCCTACAAGTACAACGAAGACTTCATGAACACCTGCCTAGAAAGAAAAAGTAAAGTAAATCGCTACTTATGATTTACTGAGAGCTATAACTGCTCACAGAATCTGGGAATATTTTTAAGTGAAGAGGAGGGAAATATAGGGTTAGTTGCCTTTTTGAAATTCCAGTGGCACATGAAAAATTAGAAACCAGGCAGAGACTCCTTGTTGTTCCAATATTTTCGGGAAATTTCCTTTCAGATTTCTCATATGGACAAGCTTCTAAGTGAAGGAAAGCCTAAGCTGAATGAGGGAGATGTACACTCACAGCACAGTCTGCCTAGGGGAATTCTGCCACTTCAGCCTTTTGATATTTTCTGTTTTGCCCCCCCTCCCCCCCCCTTTTTTT
>NW_008824754.1:2021211-2041019 GCF_000699105.1 Pygoscelis adeliae | reverse complement strand
CCTAGTACATAACATCTGTTTTTGTTTGACTTGCATCAAGAAACAATGCTCATTGGCCTAGCACAAAGAATGCCAAATCTCAAACTAGAATATGTATATTTTTTGGAAGAATGAGTCAAGGGAAAAAGAGGAAGGGGATTCAGCAGCTCTTGGTTATATGCAGATGGTCTCTATGGGACACTGGGGGGTGAGAGGAAGAGCAGGCGTGTTTTCTACTCTGAAATAAAACTTTGTGAGAAGGGAAGGGAGGTGCTGTCGGCCTCTTCTCACTTTTACCTTCTGCACTGAATCTATGCATTTAAGATGGCAAGTCTCTAGAAGAAGAGGGTGAGCACTTCTTTCCTGTAAAATGAAGGGAAGCCATTGGCATCTTAACAAAACCTTTTTAAGGAATTAATCAATTACTTGCATTATGATTTTCAGGTTTTGGAGGGGAGGGTGCAATCTTTTAGCTGTTTCTTGTGGAACTTCCTTGCTAGCATTTGAATCTGTCTAGTAATTATGTTGGGAAAACATTTAGAAAGAGCTAGCCATTAAATGCAGAAGTGTGTCAGATAAGCATATGTATGCTCAGGAGATAACTTCCCACCAAGTAATTGGTTTTCTTCCAATCTCTCTTAAATGTTTTAGTGTTTTACTTAAACCTGTTTTCAAACAAGATGTAAAAACACTCTCTTAAACTGGACCCTGTGTGAGTCTAATGCCAATGCTGACATGAAGAATGAGAAAGTGATGATGGGAGTTTGAGTCTTGTGAGCCCCCCCCACTTCTGCTTTTGGAGAGAGTCTAGTCCCTCTGTAAAGGGAGATGAAATGAGAATAATTGTTACACGATAGACAGTGCTCTGCCTTCAGAGATCTAGAGGATCGAGTCACCTTCACTGTAATATTTCAAGTCCTTTACCCTGAGAAAATATTCTTCGTGTTGTAACTCTTGAGGAAAAGAATTAGCAACTAGAAGAATGAAGTTCTTGCAAACAAGCTCTTATTAATTCAAACAATGTGCCTACTGGGGTTAAACCACAACAAAGTGCCAATGGCATGATGTGCAAGGAAATACAACTAGATTTGAAGAACCTTGGAATTTATAATGAGATATGCTGATGTTATTGATGTTAACTTGCTGCAATCTCTGTAATTTTGAAGCTGCTTCAAAATTCAGGGTTTTTGAGTAGTTTTACACTCATGGCAATGTAAAATAAATTGCACAGCATCTATAGTTAGTCTGACAAGCAGTGGTCACAGGAAAGAAAAATTTAGGTGTGTTTCTCTGAGGCTTCTCTTTAATTTATGAACCTCTTATTCCAGAGACCACATCCTCTTGAAACCACTGGCCTAATGATTGCATACTGTAATGGGTATAGAGTTTGACATTCTTAGGCACTGCTGCCAATATCCAAGCCCTATGAAAGAAATGGCAAGATACCACATGTGATTATAGGGATTAGGCCACATCCAAAGCAAATTATTATTTTCCAATGTTCAGCTGTTAACTTTTATCTTCTTATTTCTGTTATTAACATTTTGCTCTCTTGTTCAGAGTAAGTTTGTGTAAAACAAAACAATTGCCTGTATAGTCTTCAAAGTGATGAAGATCTTGACTTCTTACCAGAGTAGAATGAAATCACAGGCAGAGCCATGTGGACGAGCAAAGCAGATGTTACTGGAGAAAAGTGGAATTTTTCTTAAGTGCTTGCATTACTCTAGCTGCATTTCTTCTTCTTACAGCTGGCTGAAGATCATTATATAAAGCTGTCAGTGAGAATATTTTAAGATTGCAACTATTTTGCAGGCTAAAAACAACAGGGAACATTTTGGTACTGTTGAGGAAGGGTAAGGTGTGAGCAAGGCTTGATGTGTATCATTTTTAATTTTTTCACCATTGTGGCTGTTTTAAGCAGTTATCTGGTCCTACAATTGCGGATAAGTAGATTCTTTCCCTTAACTGTATTGTAATGAATATTGCACAGGAGAACATGTAGGTTTATTACTGGAATGAAATAAAGCATTGCTGTGTTTGTAAGAGCAACTTCAGTGTTGCCTTATTATAGATATCCCCCACTCCTGCAAAGATCCCTGTTCCGCCAACACCCACTGCTTCACAACTAGCTAGATAAGAACTTTTCTACCTCCCACTGACTAAACATACATGTTGGCAAATACTGTTCTCTAAGTTAATCTCTGGGGCTGTTGGAAATATGATATGCTGTGTATATTTAGCTGTTATCATTTTGAAAATGCTCTGATAACACCTCTTGAAAGAGCAGCTGGATTGGCTACAGATATGCATATCTTACTGGATGATCTTCTGCCCCTTCCAGAATTAAAATGACAACAGGCCTTCTTGTGTTTGTTTTAAGTTCAGGTCCTTGCCATTGCAGGCAACCATGTTTAAAACTCTCTTGAATGATGACTTAAGTCCCTCTTGAAAGTTAATAGCTTTTCTTTCTCCACTACTCAAACTGAAATCTGTAATCCTCTGATCTTCTGCACAAATATGTTCATTACCATCTTAAACTATCTGAGCTTGTGTCAACACTAGCATTTAGCTTAATCAGCTGTTCTCCCTTCACAGGATTTGCCTCATGTATTTACAGAAAAATTATATTCCCTAAGCCTAGGATGGTGCCGAATTACCTGTGACTGTACTGTTTAAATGTCAGTGGAGAATCAAATTTGTTCAGGAGAGTGTGATTTGTTTGGCTTTGTTGCAAAGCTGTAGCTTGTAGGCCTCATAGTCAGAGGTACCGTTACTGCCTAATGTGACCTGCCAGGGTGATGGGGCCAATTCTGTAAAGCTCTTATTTTTCCTCATGTTCTTCTTGGCTTCCTTGCTTCAAAATAAAGGATTATTATTTCCTGAGCGTGGATGTAGGACAAACTTAGTTATATCTTTTCTAAGAATAATGAGTTTCTCTGCAGATGCAGATTGTTATATTACACAATTCCATTTATCTGTCTTCCTCAGCTTGCTGTTGCCTTATGTCTGGACTTCCAGCTCATCCTTGCTGCTAGCGCTGATATGTTGTGGCAGCGAAGATACAAAGTTAGGAAAATGTGTAGCTTTCAAATGCATACAACCAAACCCTCTTGTTTTTAAGAGCCAATAGGTTTTTGTAACTGAATGCTTCATGGGATGAAGATGTATACAGATGAGTCGCTGATCAGCCAGGCCTACAGGGTAATTGTTCAGCTGAAGAGGCTGGCACAAATAGGGGTGCAAAAGCAGCCAAAAGTGTAGGATTGGCTGTCACTTTCTTCCTCTTGTTAGAAAGCATTGGCTGGAAGACAAATTCTCTGGAGCAAAGCTCTAGCAGTTTAGGTCTACTGTACAAGGAACACTTGAAAAGTAATTTTGCAATGTAAATTCAGGATATTATGAGGTTTCTGTATGCAAAAGGAAATCTTGTTGATTTGGATGGAACAGCTGACTCCGGGGTTTTGCTGTTTGTTTTCTGATCCTGTTGATGAACTTAATGTTAGTCATGGCAAACTACTCCAACCTCTTCCTTGCCTCTCCCTCATTACACCCCATATGTATACACTGAGTAAAAACTTTAAAATCTAAGCTATGATTGTGGTACCTCTTAATGTGATACCTCATGATGTTTGGAATGCAGTATTTGAATTAACATTCCCCTTTGTGCTTGGGAGAAAGCAACAGGGAGGGCAGAGTTGTGTTCTAGAAAAATGTAAAGCCTTACTTAAAGGAATTGAGGTGTATAACTGCCTGAGAGGTTTTGAGAAATTTTATAAGATAGAATTTTTGGATGAGTGCCTGGCCTGAAGCACTTGGAAGTTGTGAGTGGCTTAAGAGTGTGTGTGGGAAACTTGGGTTGTCTTTCTGTTTCTCTTATTGCCAAAACATAGAAGCTTTCATGTGTGTTACATAAAACATAATTTCAGATTCCTGTTTATTACAGGAATTAGAAATCTCTTACGAAAGGGAAGATTTTTGTGTGGTTTCACTTGAATTTAAGGTTTAAGGAAAAAAATCATGCCAAATAACCCAAGACTCACAAATGTTAGTCAACAGCATGACAGCCTTTCTCCAGAAATCAATCAACGTGGTATTTCTATTGATTTCTGTTATTTAATCAGTCTGATATGGATCTTTCAGTCTTATTTGAAACTTAGGTCTGAAAACTTCCCTGGCAAAGGAAAACTTCCCATGGAACTTGCAGTGGCACCAAACAAACTGTTGAGACTTCTCAGTTCTTTCTGGTATATATAGGGGCTTTTAAGAGGAAAAAATTGAAATCAAAAGAATTGAGCTTGGGGTGGTAGTAGTAGGTGACTTGAAGTGGAGGAAGGCATTGATTATTTTTTAATTTTTTAATTTTTTAAAATTTTTTTAATTAGCCTTAGGTCTTATAACAGGTGCTATACTCTAAGCCAGCAGTTTTTACCATCTGTGTTTGGAATCAGTGCTAACAATCTTTTGCAGAAAGCCAGCCTTGCAGTAACTTGTATCAGTGGGTCTCGGGAGGTTGGCAAGTACACCACACAGAAAGAGGTTTTATTCTTCTTTATGCAGAGACTAAAAACTGCACTGGTTTCAGTTTGTGACTGGCATGGTTCCAGTGACTAAAGACTTGTTACCATAGTGAAATGTGATACAATTTGCACTATATGGATGATACACGTTAAAGGGGGGAAAAAAACCCCAACTGATTATTGCTAGTTTTTTTTCCAACTGCTTATCCAGTGAGATCAGGGGCCAGTTTTTCAGGTACTCAGACATGCCTTAACTGAAGCATCATGTTGTGAGCTTTGCAAAGGAACCTAAAGGGTCTCAGCTGCACTACTCAAGACTGGGGAAGCTTTTTTCATAACCTAAGGTGGGAGCAAAACCAACTAATATGATGCCATGTAAATCTGAATACAGGATGAGTCCAAGTGGATCAGTGGGTCAGAATTCAGGTAGGATTCTCCTCTGAAGAGCTGGGAGGAGAATGCGCTCCAGTTAAGCCAGACATAGTAAGTATGTTAAATTTAGCAAACCACAGGTTTGTGAACTGTGGAACCATATTGTATGATATCTACCAGGAAAAAAAATGGTTAAGAGCCTGTCAGGGTAGGTTGTATCTTGCACCTAATTGAAAACAAAATGGGAGTGCAACCTTAGTTGCAGAAAATGCTCTACAGAATGACGGTATCTGGGAAGTTTAGCAGCAGTGCAGCTTGCTGTGAGCTCCCACAGCCTGTGGGGATGCTCAGCCATTGCAAACTGTTGTTCAGCTGGGGAGGACTGAAGTTCTGCTTCCAGTAGTTTTATTAATTTGAATACTGTGAGACATCGATGAAGCCTGCAGCTTGTTTTGTAAATGCTGTCCAACTATTTCTTTCAGATTTTTAAATGAACCTAATAGACAATATAACACTTCTTCCCTCAGCCTTCTTTAAATACAAAGACATGGTAAGATGTCATTCCTACAATAGGTTTCTTACAGACTTGATTGTCCTGAGGCAAGAAACTTGCCTGATTTACAACAAAAATCCTTGATGATTCCATTTCTGAGCTGTCAAGGTTTTGTGGTTGCAAGGTAAGCTGCTGTGCCTGTTGAACAGCATGTGCACAGCTGCCAGTCAGCAGCCAGGGCTCTGGATTAGCACTGCGGATGCTGACTGGTGTATCAGATGTTGTGAAAAGTTTCCACACAATAGTCAAAACAGATATCCATACCTGTTCATAGGCTGAAGGAGTACTGTTGTAGTTCCTCAACAAATTTAGGATTGTTATGTTTGTTGGTAGCCCTATAGTAAGCACTTTTTACTTCTCCCTGTCAATAAAACTGCCATTTTCTAAATACAAAGAAAGTTACAGATGGCAGGTTGTTTGAGAAACTGTTATATCAACCCCATGGAACAAAATCACAATGAGAATCATGGAGAAGATAAATATGGCAGCCAAACATAACCACATGCAGAAGGTGGTTGGGCTTTTTTTTTTTAGCAGGGGGGATAATTGTTAACCTGGATCCAGTTGCCTTCCACATCTGTAAGAAATGCTGTTACCTGCAGAGATGAAGTTTCCCTTTGAATAGTGCCAGTGCCAATATCTTGTTTTAATCTCCCGGTTGAACTCTGTGGCCAGGGGAGCAAGAACAATGACTTGTTGCACGATTTTAGTGCTCATTAGACCAGCGCGATGTCAACATCCTGTCTGCCAGAGGGCAGTGTCAGACTCCAAGGGCCTAAGGCAGACACACGCATACATAATGGGTAGATTTAGACTAGATCTAAGGTAGAAATTTTTTATGCTGAGGGTGGTGAAACACTGGCCCAGGTTGCCCAGAGAGGTAGTGGATGCCCCATCCCTGGAAACATTCCAGGTCAGGTTGGACGGGGCTCTAAGCAACCAGATGTCCCTGCCCACGACAGAGGGGTTGGGCTAGATGACCTTTAGAGGTCCCTTCCAACCCAAACTATTCTATGATGATTCTAAAGGGTTGTGATGGTAGCTGCGTAATAAAGAGACTTGTCCGATAACTACATCTGCTTCTCTTCTGTCTCTCACCAGGTTTGTCACTAGGGATGCTTCTGAGGCTTACATCAAATTCAAACTATTTATTTCTCTTTCTCTGGCTTCATTACATCCATGTAGTACATTGTAGTACATCCATGTAGTACACCATTACATTAGTGCTGTAACCCTGAGGCACTAAGAGACTCTACTCTAGATACAGCTGACTCCCTGTGTGCACACCCCCCACGCCCCTTTATTCCTCTGAGGGTTTTTTGAAGAAGAGGCTTTTGTCTTTGACAGTTGGGATTGCCTTGTAAGTGAATAGTCCTCTGGAACCATGGCCTATAAAACAGAGGCAAAACAGTATTTTAAATTACTGCTTGAAAATGCGGTTTGGTTTGGATAAAGCAGTGAGGTTCATGTTACCACAAAACTTCTAATTCCACATACTCAAGATGGTTAAGTAGAAATTATTTCACGTTTATTCCGTATGTTCTGTAGGACAGTGATTGGGCCTACATGGGATCATATTCCTGACATAATTATACACTATTAGTGGTAAAATGTTGTGAGTAAAAGTCATATTTTTATCTTGTAAATTAAGCTGTATTGCAGCCTATGGTGACCATAGATACCCTGACTTTCCTTCCCAAAGCAGGGGCTGTACAAAGGAAAGGGAAATGACTCAAATGGTTCCCTTCCTCTTGACCTCAAGGTAACTAGTCAGAACAACATAGCAGTTCTGACTCCATCCAGCAGCTAACAGCAGTTTCTAGAAAGTTTAAAAGGTTTACTGTAAGAAACTTGACTTTGTCAACCTGGTACCTGACCTTTCAGTGGGGAATGTTGTGTGTTTTGGGGGAAAGAGCATTTTGGTCAAAAGTCTGTCATAGAATTCCCGTTTGAGGGGATTCTGAGGAAATAATCTTTTAAACCTGTTGCTTTTAGTTCTGAGTAGCATGCAAGAAGCTTTTATGAGCGATACACATTTTTGTGAAAAATAGAAGACAAAATCCTGCAGAAAGAGGCATCGCACCAATTTGAGAATGTGCTCCCTAAGTCTTGAACTGGAGCATATAAATTCCTCTAACACATTCCCAGCCTCCTCCCATCTCACTGCTGCAACATATTACATTTGGCAGGGTTCTGACAGCTTCCTCAGGGGTTTTCCTGCAGGGCTTGTGATGGCTGCTGCCCTTCTGATCTCCTGAAAGGGCAAAGGGGTCTTTGAAGTCTTGGAGTGAGAAGATGGGTGGAGGGCAAGGCACAAAGTTTAGTAGGAATGGAGTAGGGTCCAAAAGTTGGACAATGGCTTGTCCTAATGGGATGGTTCTTTTGTTCTGTTTGGTTGGTGACTTGCCAAAAATGGTGTCCTAGAAATGTGCTAATGATAAGTAAACCAGCATGGCAAGTTTGTGAGTTGTAGCCCAAGTGGTTGGGTTTTCTTCCTTTAAGTCTTCTGTCCCTGGAGTTCAGGCAATCTTTCTTTAAATAAACAAAATCCAAATTCTAGCCCTTGTGAAGGGAGTTCATGGACGTGATCCACATCTACGCTGGCAGAAGGTGAACACTGCGGATGCGTGTTGGGCTGCCTCACTCTGTCCGCTGCTTTGCTGTGAATCAGGGCTGCAAGCAGCAGTGGATTTTTCTTCCGAGATGCCTGGCTCTTGTCTATCTGTGTATGATAGCTATAGACACAGATTTCCTGTGTGCTCTTGAATACAATGTCAATACTTGTGACTACATGTTTTTTGGGTTTGTTTTTTTTTTTTTACTTTAAATGAATGTGATAAGTGTTCTTGATCCCCCCTCCCCCTTCTCCCTTCCCTCTTCTCCAAATTGTTCTGCTGACTTAAAGGACAACTTAAAATGCACTTATCTTAAAATGTATCATTTGAATGACACTTGATTCTGTGTTTTAGGGTGTGAGTTGTCATATTGGAAAGGAATATATTTTCATGGCCACCTTGTTCAAGCGGCCTGTAAAACAGGTTTGACTTGAAGTGACCATTTGAACTTCACAAAGTAGTTTAATCACACTGAAAAACTTGTTTCTTTTAATTAAAAATGCATACACAATCTACTTCCCTGATCCCCGATACTGCAGCTTGTTCTTCCTTGTCTCTTTTTTAGGGGATGTTTTGTTTGTTCTTAAAGACTGGATATGCTGGGTCAATGAACTGTTACTCCAGGAAGCAGGGCTGAGAGGACAAGCTGAGAAGACATCATTACGATGGGAATGCAGCACTTCCCCAAAAGTCTCTCATCTAGGGAAGCATGCACATGCTCTACTGCAAGAAAGCAACATTTGGGGCTCTTTAAGCCACTGACTATAACCTGGTCCAGCTTTCTCAGTGCCTGCTGAAAAAGACTTTTCTTCTATACCTTTAAAGCGGACTACAAGACTATCCTCTGCAGGATTTAAGATCCTCCTGGACACTTTACCAGTCCCTACACACAAGATGATTGACCTAAGCTTCCTAACAGAGGAGGAACAGGAGGCAATAATGAAGGTGCTGCAACGGGATGCAGAGCTTAAAAGAGCTGAAGAAGAGAGAGTCAGGTAAGGGATCTAGTGTCCTGGGTTGTCCTGGGAAGACCTACACTGTTCATATACTGAGTTACTCAGAGCATAGGAGTAGATAAAAACAGTTGTTGCTGAGGGGCCCATATTCCACAGTATATGTGGTCTGGAGATTTTTACTCTGGACTAGATTTAGCATAGTCTCTGGATGAAATGCCTCTACCACACATGATTCATTACTGGCCAAAACACTAACTGTTGATTTGGACCCTTACGATTCCCTAAGGGGCCAAGGACACCTGGTATGCATCTAGCTTGATATGCAGCTGGCTTGATATGCAGCTGGCCTGGTTTCCTCAGAAAAGGATTCAGTTTGCAAGTATCAAAACCTCTGCAAACTGAACTAATGCGTAATAAGTGGGGGGATTGGATTCAAAAGGAGCACTAGCAACCCAAACAAATGAGAGAGGCAGTATGGATGTGGTCAGCAATATGTCTGAGTGATGAAGTTATACCTCAAATATGTGGAGCATTAGAGCAGTCCAGAGGACCATGCTCCATTGCCAAGAGAAGTCCTTGCAATCTGTGGCTAAAGCAGAAAATTGCTCCCTGTTTTCTTTGTGGTGTCACAGACAGAGCAATGTGTTGTAATTCTGGAGTGTTTTTTGTGCTGGGAGGTTTTCCTAGAGCTACTATTAGGGTAACTGCCATGAATAGAGATGTATGTATGGAAAGCAGCATTGCCCCATGACTTAACATTGAGAAAGCCATCCACACAGTTACAAACAGCAGTTGAATAGTGATTTCAGTTAATACAGATAGCTATCGGCTCAAGAATGAGGACTTTAGTAGTCAGGCTTTTTTTCAGTGTGAAGGAAAGTATCCATTACAGGTACACAAAATGAGAAGTGGCTGAATAATGAGAAAAGGAGCCTCAGATGCTGAAAGGTCAGAGTGCTGTAACACAGATAGATGTTTACAGGTCCCTGCTAAGGCAGGATTTTCTCTCATTGATTCAGTAATCTTCTCTAGGATGCTTTCTCATTGTGATGTTCCTCACAAAGACCTGTATTTCCTATTTAAATGTTTTGAAATTATTCCAACCGTGATGCATTTGTGATGCTTTTCTTCTGCTGAAAAATATATTCTTTTTTTTTTGACAAATGCCCTCTGTGTAGGCATACTCTACCCTGCAAATGAAACAGCAGCCTGCCACTTGCCCCAAGAGCAGTGTTCATTTTGCTGAGCATGCTTGTGCAGCCTTGAGGTCGTTTGGCAGCATGTGGTCAGCGTGTTGTTGAGTTATTCCTCTTGCGCTTTGCAGTGTAAGAGCAATAAAGGGCAAACCAGTAACTTCTCCTGGTTAAAAAGTGTTCTCCTCTCAAGGCATTTGCTTCACTGAAGACTGAAGGTAGAAAAATCATTACAGGCAATGTTCCCAATTTTTTTCCCCACTATCTTACTACAACCCAAGGAGGAGATGTTTTCACCACATAGTTTTGTTTCCTGCTTCAAAAAGCAGAAAACTGACTTTGCTGTATCAGAATGGGCATTTTCTTTTCTTTACTGTAGGTAGAAAAATACTGGCTTTAGTTGTGGAATGGTACAACAGTGCCAGGTCTGAAAGTGCTCAGGGAAAGTAATTGTAGATGTGAGTTTGAAAACAGTATCTGGGGAAAGGAACCCTTCCTGGAACAGAAAATCAAAAAAGCCACTCTCAGTAGTGGTCTCAGTAGGGGCTGTCAACAAGTATTTTTATCTGTATAAATTCACATATGCTATTTGTAATTCTAGTTCAAGAGGGTGTGGTGGAAAATGCAAGGGACTGCAGGTTGTAGCAGCCTGTAATCAGCATGTTTGTTTCTACAATAAAATGTCTCTTCTGGTTTCTGAATATTATAACTTCTGAGAAGCTGGAAGCTTACATCTGAAACTGATTTTTCTGCATAGATGTGGCACATGGAGCTTGCTTTTTATATATTATATATTAAAACACTACCTGAATCATATCTCCAGCCAAGGAGATATAATATTTTAGTTTGAATTCTACAGCCTTGCACACCTGGAAGATTCCAAGAGCTGGGATCGAATGTCATCATACAAACATCACACTCTTGAACAAAGTGTTGTTTGTATGTGTATATAATGGAAGTATTTTAATGTGATCTTTTTCCCTCTAGAAGAAATTCTGAGGTTTGAAGCGTGTTCTAATAACCTGTGCCGTGTTCCTGGAGCGTGAACAAACTGGTAACATGACAGAATCCTCTTTGAGCAACTTTCTAGTGGAATTTTACAAATCACATGAAGTCCCTTCTCTGCTAACAGCTCCTAATATTGCTTATCTGTAGTAAAACTGTACTGATTAGACTGGCCCACGCAGCCTCCTTAGGCAGTCTGCTTTAATTCTTGGTTTGAGTGCTGTAGTAGGTGTTTGCCCCGTCCTGTGGCTCCTCTTGTGTTGGTCTGAATCAGGCTGATAGTTTTAGGAACAGCATGGTTTTGGGAACAGCATGCCTGCTTCCTCCTTGATCTCTGCTGAGGTCTTCTCAAAGGAAGGTGGATATTGACGGTTTCTTCTCATGGGCAAAAGTGTGATGAAGAAATCTCAGATGACAAGGGGGTGTGATGCAAGGAAATCAAAAGACATTGCATCCTTCTTTATTCCTAGGGCAAGAAAATGCCTCTCTCTGCTTCATTACCCCAGGAGCTGCTGCCAGCCCCTGAATGGCAGTGTTGCTGAGGAGGGGAAAAACGGCATAAAATGGAAGAGCCAAGTGACAGCTTGTCAGGACTAGAAACTGGTTTTCATCATATTGCTGACTTATTTATTTTTGTTGTTGTTGTCCTTATTCCTGTCCAGGAATCTCTGATATACCCTGCTCCAGCTGGGTTTTGGGTATTGGACAAATGAGTGGGCGAAGCACATAACTGAATTTCCTGGCAGTAGCTTCAGCGTAGCCCCTAACTCTTTTCACAGTTCTGTAGTTCAGAATTAACACAGTTTTGGGTCCTTTCTGGAGACAGTAACATGGAACAGAAATAGATCTGAAGCTCTGGATTGCGGTTGGGTGACTCTCCTGTGTTGGAGTGGCTGGTCCCCGGCACCGGCATGTCTGAGGCAGAAAGCTGTTGTGGTCGCCTTTGCGACAGGGTTCCCTGCTGTGGCTATTGGCCCTTCCCAGCAGAACCTCCTGGCAATGCTGTTGTGGGCTGTGCTTGGGATTGTTTGCTCATTGTGTAAAGTGAAGGAGGCTAGTGATAGGGGAATTCTGATGTGGAGTTGTTTGTGTGGTGGGTGGTGACCACTGTGTGCCAAAACCCTTTAATACATACATTGGTGTGGCATTGCAAAAAAAGAGAAAGCTTCAGGGTTTTGATTCTGCTGGGTGCTACACACACTTAACCTTTCTCATAATGTTCAGTGGGAGTGTGTGGCTGTTGAAACCCTAGTGTAAATGTGTTTTTGATTCTGGTCAGCTTCAACAGATACCCTTTTCTGTCACTTTTCAAGGCAGTTTTCCTTACATTGTAGGCTGTCTGAAGGAAGGCTTTTTTGTGGGTATTGGGGTGAGCTGAATATTGGCATTGGGGGAACCAGACTTACCACTGTAGTGTGAAAAAGACATTCAATGACTATCACCAGAATACATTCTTAAAATCTTCATAAAATACTTTTCTGTTAGATATAACAGTTCTGAGGGTGCACTTAACAGAGGCAAGGTTCTTGGTGAAGATGGTTTTGAACATGGGTGCCAGTTCAAGTTTAAAGGGCTGATTGAAGATAGACTTTAGAGATGCTGCCTTAGAGGTGCTGTCAAAACTAACTTCGTTTCCAAAAAGAATTATCCGTTTTTCCTATTCTGCCTTCAGGGTATTTCTTCCAAATGTTCTAGAAACTTTCAAAATGTGTCCTCAGTATCCACTCAAATGGTTGTGGCAGCCTGGTAGTGTCTGCATAGTTAGGTAACTAGGCATCAATTATAACTTCATAATTTTGAAGTATCACTCTTTTTTATTGTTGTACAAGATCTAGGGACTCTTTCTAAAACTAAATCTCTGCAAAAAAGTTCACTCTACCAGTTCTCCACCCCTTTTTCTTATAAACTCCTTAATATGTATCATTTGCACTACTTCATGATAAAAATTTGGGCATCTGTAAATCAATGGAAAAATAACACGTGGAAGAGGTGTGGCCTACAGGCAAGGCAAGATCACAGTATGTATGTATGTGCTCTGCACTCTGTCCTGACCAGTAAACAGAATGGCACTTTGTGTCTAGTTGAGGTCTCTTAGGCTGGCCATCATCCCTTCTGATCCACACAGAAGTTTTTTGAGAGCTTGCTTGGGCTCTGGATCAGGGATGCCACAAATAACGATAACTTTCTCTAAATTTAGTGCTAAGGGTATGTTAAGATCCTGTCAGAGCATCCCTTCTAGCAACATGATTCTGAGGTTCTTTGCAGGGTACTGGTGTTATCCTTAAGCCTTGGTGGATTCAAATTAGTCTAATAAGCAAGCGTGACTAATAAGAAAATAAAACCTACAATTCTTGTGGAGCTGATTTTAAAAACACATTAAAAAAACCTAAACCCGCTTTGTGGCATATTTAATTCTTGTATTTTTAGGTCATACGTTTGTGTCAACAAGGAGCTTGCTTACTATGTGAACAAAGCTTTTTAATCTGAAATTAACTCTACCCTTAGTGATAAATCTCCATAGGTTGATTTATTGTAAGAGACTAAGAATTAGGTGGTTTGAACTCTTTCGCTGAAAATTCAAACTGAGATATCTTAGTATCTCCTCTTGTCAAACAGAGAATCTGCACTCATACACTGCTCAGACATATTATAGGAGAAATAGGAATTAATTGTTATTAATTGAAACTCATGCTTTTTTATAACTAGTTCTGAAATCATATACCCGTGTCTAGTGGTCATACCAGGGACTTCTGATTAACTTTTAACGGGCTTACTTGTTAGTAAGTGTAATGTGCTGATGGTCAAAGTGTCTACAGGAGAGTGTGTGCTTGGAGATTGCCTTCAGCCAAATCAGGGACATCCTGTAAGCTCTTTCCTTGTGCCCTTAGTCGACTGATTTCTTTCTAGCTGGGCAGATCTGCTGAAGGAGAAAGAGCTCCATCACACTGTGAACAACCTGGAGTACTTCCCCAAAGGAGCTTGAGGATAAGACTACACTTGCCTGCTGCCCATGCCTGCCTGCCTTTGCTTGGCTTTGTGTAGTGGTTGCATGAGATGAAAGCTGTTCAGAGGCATTTCCCATTGCCAAAGACAGAGGGGATCCAGCACATCAATTCAGCAACAACGTTTTTTCAAATAAATGAAACTTGGTCTATATTTTTTTTTTCTTTTTTTAGCTTTAGCGGTTTAAAAAAGTCGTGGTTTTTTTTTTTAAATGCTTGGTTTAATGTGGTAATGGGGCAGGATTTCTGAGACAGTTTGCAATAATCAAAGTATCAAGTAGCACTCACAATTGTTGATTTCTTGGGTGTGTAAGTACCTAAATACACCCAGATGAGAACATTCCTCTTTGGGCTGTAAGGTGCACCTGTCCAGGTGGAAAAGGCTCATGCTTTCTGGATTAATTTGCCTTTAGGGATATCACTTAGCACCAAATGTGACTTTCCAAATACAGTGTCTGTTCAGGAAATAGAGCAATTTTATTCCCTAGCAAAATGTGCATGCCATTATTTATCCTTTTTAAACAAAGCCATCTGACATAAGAATGACTGTGGGTTTGGTGGGTAGGTTGGTTGTTGCTCTCCAGAGATATATTTAAAAAAAAAACAAACAAAGAGCCAGTAAGAAAAGCAGGACTGTTTTCATCTTAATTTGGTGAGATAACTGGGGTTAAGGAAGAGACTCTGCCTACTGGTCTTGGTAACAGACATGGCATTGAACTCTACTGGGAACTGGGCTGATACCTTTTCTTCCCAGTATCGATCGCTACCTTGTCTACTAGTAGCAGATGGATTGACTGGATGGTGCTTGTTTGGAATAGCTAGTGAAGCAGGGTGGATGGAGCTTATTTTGTATGGTAGAAGAGTGTGTTTAAGGGAAAAAGTAGATACTAATAAGGCTTTTTAACCTCTAAATTGAGTACTCCCTCAGTAAGTATGGTTTTTCCTACAGTACAAAAACTGTCTTGGTAAGATCTCTATCACATGTTTGTGCCTGGGACTGTGTTGTATTACTGAGTGTCAAACTGAAGCCTTTTTCTTCAGAATAGATTAGTCTTGATTTGTAGCTTGCCTGAAACCCTAAAATGCAACATATTCTTTAGCTCAGGATCAATTTCTTGGAGATGCCCTTGCTGGTAGTGTGAAGAAAGCTATGATGCAGGCTCTTCTACTCACTTACAGTTGCTTGTATGTGTCCTGTGGCTTATCATTTGATCAGGGCTGCTTTTATGCTTTATATGCCTACTTTTAAAGTCTATAAAGTACTGGGAACACTGTGTTTGAGCAGAACCTGTGAGCGAATGCAGATACTTTCTAGCAACTTCTCCTCCTCAGATTCAGGTTGTCTTGTACTGCTGTCCAGGCTGACTCTAATACCAAAGGTGTATTGTCACAGGATAGCTGTTCCTTCATTGTGAAGGATTTGTTGTTTGATTGTCTTTTTTTTTTCCATGGCAGGTTTACTTGGGTTGTGTATGAAGAGGGGGGGGAGGCCATTGGGGAGCCTCTATGCAAATCCTTTAAAACAAGCAGACAAACTAAACAGTGGAAGGCTGTTATAGAAATTAAACAAGTGGAAGCTAATAGAAATTGTGAAGGATGACAGACCTTGAAAGACTCCTACCTTCTGTACTCTGTAACCTCAACAGTCTTGCTACAGATTTCCTGAATGGAATAAAGTTAAGCTTCTACATAGTAAGAAGTGCCTAAACAAATTTACATATTCTGTGTGTCTGCCTAGGGAGTATCTAATTACATGATTCATAACATATTACTTGTAAAATGAAGCTTACTTCAAACTTGATAGTGCAACTACTAATAGGCGAATAAGTCTGAGTGCTAACTGCAGGTGACGTAGTAGAAAAGCATATAAAAATGAAGGACTCCATTTTCAGTGCAGAATGTATTTTAATTAAATAATGTTTAAATGAGGTTTAAATGAAATACGGGGACAACATGCCAGTCTGCCCCACATGTGGCCATCTTCTTGGAGAGAAATGATGTATAACACGGTTAATCTGGTCAGTGTGTTTCACAGACACTTGCTCAGCACAGCAGTTGGGATCATAATTTTGGTTCCAGATTCTGGTGGAGACTGTATTTCAATAGGGAACAGAGCTGCCTGCTTTCACTTCTTCCTCTCCAAAATCAATTGACTTTTCTCACGCTTATGAGCATGTAAGTCATTCATTCCAATGCTCCAGGCCTGGATGTGTCTGTCTTCCGTTCTGACTTCAGAATAAATGTCAGTTTGTCTTGTTAGTCATCAAGACTTTTGCTGACTACAGCCTAGTTAGTTAGTTCTCCAAGGATCCAAAAGCAAGATGCTAGCTGAGATTAATTCATCAGGGTATTGTTAGTAGACCTAACACACCCAGACTACTGAATAGGCATAAAATGGAAGAACATACACGACTACAAACAGAACTACACTGCCTTTTTCTCATGTCTCCACGTACTTCTACCTACCTAAAACCTCACTATCCAAAGAGACCCCAAAGGCAAGAATTAGAGGTGTTGCTGATGAGGTATCATGATGACAAGGATGGGGAAAGGTCACATAACCTCATTGGTTTGCTTTATTCTTCCTAGTATATCCCTCAACCAGTTTAAAATTATGTTGCTTAAACCAATCAAATGGTAACTGATTTTTTTTTTTTTGGAAAGTCATATGTGTGCAGCTACCATGCAAAAGGAATGACCCATATTCCCAACTCAGGACTGCCCATTATAAATGTTTTGGGTGTAGTTCTCTAACAAATGCCAGAACAGACTTTTTTCCTACACCTTATCTAGATCTGTGCAGACTAAAGAGGCATGCTCATGCAAAGTGGAATGTTTTAAACATCCCTTACAAGCCAAACTCCTTTTGTCTTGTAAATCTTTTATGGCTGTTTCCTACTCTCAAAGAAGGAAAGAAAAAAAAATAAAATCTAATCAGCAAGTATCACACTTATAATGCCTGGTCTAATATCCTTTTACTCCTGTTCTTGCATGAGTGATACTACAAAATGTTTATCTTGTCTGTATTCAGAAGGTGACCCAGAGCCTAAATCCTTTGTCATCTTTTTGTTGGTTTGAGGTTTGCTGTTATACTTGCAGCAAATAGAAGTGAAGATAAATTCCTCAAAAGTCTCTCTCCTTCCACCTTCTCTACTCACTTCCTATTTCATTTGCAGGAGGGAGGTTTTGTAAGTGAATTTGTGGGTAAGATGGTGGTATCAGGTTTTAAAAAGCCTTTATTTTGCCACCAGTCACTGGGGTGCTTTTTCAATATGTTCAGAATAGGGGGTGTGAGATGCTAATGAATCTGTCTCTTTGAGCCAAACATAGACCCTGATTTAAAAGCTTCTTAGTTTGTCACAAGAAGTCCCAGAATGTGCTGGCACCACACAGACTCCCCTGTCCGAAAAGCTCAGTTTAAGCTGTCGATTGAGGAATAAGGCAATAAAAGAAGTGATTAAGGAGTCAATTGCAAATTCTGTGGTGGTTTGTAGTATGGGCTATGAATAAGGTGAGTATAGAGGAAGGAATTAAGAGACACTGAGGAAGTATAGCTGAACAAGTTGCTAGATACTGTTGTTTCAAAAAAAGAAACAGAAGTCATCACTTTGCCCTAACATGCAACGAGCTATTACACTAGCCTACAAAGCATAAGATAAACCATTCTGGATTTGCTGATAGAAAGGTTGACAGGGACTGATAATATCAGAGCAGATTTCCTGCCTTACAGTGGTACCATGTGGTTCAGCCCGCTATCAGATGTTCCGGAGGTGGGGAGAAACAAGGCTATTAATATATGTGTAGATTTTCTGTTTGCCTGCAGAGTGCCTGGCAGTTGCTTTGTATGCCCATTCAGTGTAGTTCTGCATGTACTTAATGCCCTAGTGGGATGAAAAATTTGTCATCTTGCCATCAAAAATGTTTCACCTAGGCATAGTGGAAAAACCATATTAAGTAGTGGGGGAACTGAGGCTTATTTTAGAGTTAATTCCTTTTAACAATGTACCTTCATTTTGTTGAGTTTAATGTTCCTGTAGAAGAAAGAGGAACTAGCTTTATTATAACTTGAGGCTGTTTCACTCTGAAAACTGCAACATAGGCTAACTGGCATTTTAACAGACCACTGAGGGACTCCAGAATACATGCTTACATAATATGTAAAGCCATTACTGCATTTTCTCCTAATTGCAAACTTGGCAACTGAGCCTGCAATCTGAATCTTAATCTGGATGCCTACTAGTTCTTTGGTCATTACGTTATTTTCCTCTTGGTGACAACTTGGTTAGCCTTTCTGTTGACTGGGGAGCTGGCACAGAATCAACTGTTGGCTTCTAATCCTGTTGTGGTGTGCTGAGGTGTACACAACAGTGGAAAACCATGGCTGCAGTCTGATTTCTCCACAACTCCTTTCAAGGTAAACCACAATCTAAATCTAATGCCTAGCAGTGAAACAGGCCCAGATAGTGCAAGCAGTTTGATATTACTGCTAAGGCCTGCTCATAGCAGAGCTTGAGAATTCAAGTAGCATTGTAAAAATTCCCATTTGTAACCTCAGCGGCTGTTTTTGCAACAAGTCTGTGATGTGTTGGTGAACGCAGGCTTCTTAAAAGCTTTTTTTCCCTGCTAAGACCTAGAACTAATTGTATTTCTGATAATGGAAATCTGCTTCTTTATTTGTGGCTGGGGAATGCCTGGGAATAGCTCTAACATTTATGTTGCCCTTAGTTCCTTAAAAGATGGGACTGAGAGGCTAAACACTTCTCTTGAAGAGACAAGTAAGCCAAGCTAACAAAGGTCGAGTGCTATCAAGTTGAGAAGAGAAGGCAGAAGAAGTAGTTTGTAAGTCAGCTGCTGTGAGCTTCTGTCACTTCTTGCCATACAAGCCCTATCAGCCAGATGGGTCATTTGTAAAGGAAGTACTGGGTAAATTGAGATCATGTTTACACCTTTGTTAACATATCTCCCAAAGTCTAGAAGGCCTGTTGAGCTGGTGGAGTTAAGGTACACTAACTTCCATAGGCAGCAAGCCAGGGGTGGGAGCAAGGTGCCTGACAGTCACTTCCAGCCAAAATGATAGCTGCATTGGCCATGGGTGACATCTAATGAGAGTCTAGAGTCATGACAAATCTGTGCCTCTGTCTCTGTCCTGCTCATGTTGTGTTAATCAGTTGCAGATCTGAGAGTCCAACAAGCAAGTAAGTAGGCTGACACAGCTGAGAGGCCTGGGATCCTGTCCACTTCTACAGTGATTTATTGATCTGAGCTGACTGGCAAAGGTCTCCTACCACACCCTAGTTTCAGTGGTTGAATACAAAGGGGAAAGGAGTGAACGGTCTCTGGGGTAAAAGGGTTGAATCAAACAGGGTGAGGGCATTGAATACTTGTCCTGTGACTCAGTACCTTCCCGCTGGAGAACCTCCCTGGGCATGTGTTGTCATACTGCCCTGAAGCACTAGCTGGGGTCAGAGCTCTGCTGCCCTGCAGGCTGTACAAATAGCTGAAAAGCCAGTCCCTAGCCCTAAGGAGCATCTGTTCTGAGAAGGCAAATAACACATGGGAAAGAAGGTGAAAGGGAGAAGCAGTCATTGTGTAAAAAGTTCTTGCGTCATATTTCCA
>NW_008824754.1:1985478-2021185 GCF_000699105.1 Pygoscelis adeliae | reverse complement strand
ATAAACTGGCTGAGCAATGAGGATTTGGCTCATACCTGAGTAACGTATTTGCTTGAGGACAGAGGGAAGCTACTGCTGTGTTCCTGCTCCAACTTGGAAAACCTGCAGCATATGAGAAGTGCGTATTTTGGCTCACGAGAAGCACAGAGTTATAAGCAAGAGGGAGGGCCAAATTTAAATGGCCCAGTAATGCTACGGACTGTTGAATCGTGGCATTAAAAATGCTAATGGTGACCTCGACTCCTGGCAGCCTCAACTGTGCGTAGCTGATTTGAGACAGAGAAGTTGTTTACACACCTAGGAGGGATTGACTGTTGACAGTACTTTCAAAAAGAAGCTTAGGTATTCAAATTCTAATACAGCTGATGCATTCAAATAAGCCTTTTCATTTCTGGCCGTGCAAGGATGAAGGAGAGGTTGAATGATAGGTGAGAATGGCCTATCTTAGTGTGAGGGTTGGGACTGGCTCAGTGTCCTTTCTCTGCTGTGAATGGTTGTCTGTACTTGACAGTCAAATGTGCAACTTACAATAAAAGGACTGTCATCATAGCTGCTTGATTGCACTAAAAGTTCCTTCTCCTAAACTCATGAGCAATATAAAACTGGCGTGAACCTCCTTGGGGTTGGACTAGATGACCTTTAAAGGTCCCTTCCAACCCAAACCATTCTATGATTCTGTGATTGGCCATCAGGCCTGTGGAAGATAGCACCATCCCACAGCAATGCGGACTGTGTTTAGCCTTCAAGACTCTAACTTGATTTGTTTTGATTTCTCCCTTGGGCTCTGTTATTAGCCTGTTTGCTGATGGAAAGGACATAAATGGATAAGGCCAATGAAGCTTGACTTAACTTTTTTTTTAATTAACTACTCTCTAAATCTATGTAGTAACTTTCCTGGTTTGCGGGTTAGTCTCCAGGCCATGTATAAGCATATGCCTAATGTGTTATATGCCTAATGAGGAAAGAAAACAATCTCTCAAATTGCACACAGCCACTCTTTATTCTGTTGAAGTGTGCTTCATAAAAGCAGGGTGACCCTGAGGCCTGAAATCAAATTATTAAAAAATTGCTTCATAGTATTTAAAATGGCTGCAGTTCACGTGATGGATACATGTAGATTAATAAACTGCACAAACTTATTTTGTTTTTTCTTCCATATGATGCTGTCTTCCTTTGTAACTCGTTGTATTCATATAAGGATTTTTGTGTAACCTGTGGAAAAAATGGCACCATCTTTCCCATGCACTTTTGGAATGCGTGTGTAAAAGTAGTGCCATATGAACAGCCTGAAAAGGCATCTTCTGAGCCCCCAAACAGCCATGGACTTAAGTTTGGCACAGATTTCTTATGCTGCCATGCTAGCTTATCTCAGTGTTAACCTTGGAAATCTGGCCTTTGGAGGCAAGAAGTCAAGATCTGCAGTTACTGGAGACTTCTCCAGGGCTGTCTCTGCTTGAGAGTTTATCATAGCAAAGCATGTTGTTTTTGTTTTGTTTTAAGAGTGACTTCAACTGATGCTCTGAGGGTAACAGGGCTGAGGGTCTTCCCTCTCCAGCTTGTTGTCATCCTTCATAATTAAATGAGGAGAGTAACAGGTCAGAAGACGGAAATAGCATGCTGAGACTGTTTAAAAAAACCCCAAACCTACAAAACACAACACTCCCCCAAACCAAAAAAATCTGACTCTTATTCTGTTCACACAGGTAAGTAGACTGTATGTGTATCTCATTTATTCAATTTTTTTCCCCTCCCCAGGCATTTACCAGAAAAAGTCAAAGATGATGTTCAGCTAAAGAATATGAGTGGGCAGTGGTTTTATGAAGCAAAGTCAAAGAGGCACAGAGATAAGATACATGGAGCAGATATTATTAGAGCTTCCATGCGACGGAAGCCTGCCACTCTTGGTAAGCATTTTGTTTATACTTTATTTTGGAAAGGCTGGCTTTTACTTACCTAACCTCAGGCATAGTTGTCTGTGAAATATAAGAATAATATCAGTATCTCTACAAGCAGAAAATGATGCAAAAGAGATATTTTCCGTGTAGTTTACAGTGTAAACTTTCCTCTCCCCCAATGCTATGTATTAAAGACAGGATTCTGTGTGATGACTGCTAACAGGAGGGACTGGCTTGTGTTCATGTGTAGGACTAAAAGCCCTCTGCACTCATGGACTGCATTCCCATTTCTGTTTTTGAGGCCCTGTGAGCTACCCTGGAATGTGCAAAGAATCAGAAATTGAGGAAACTGCTCTTTAATGTAGATTTCCAAGCTTTTGGGTACTTAGTTTGAGACCTTTGAGGCTTAATTTATTTTTTATTTTTAAGGAGACCAAAGGTACTTCAAGTTGATTTGAAATGGTAGGCACTGAGCTAGTGGTTATAACTACTGAAATATAAGTGCTGGGAGCTCTGGCAGCTAGAACTGGCATCCTGTGTCCACATTACCTTTAAATGCACCCACCATTCCCCACATCATGGTGGGGACCCTCAAATGATCTATTAGAAACGTTTGTTAAAGCCAACTGTGTTCATGTGCCAGATAACAGTTGCAGACATTAATTTAGTAGTACAGATAGGTAGTAGTATATTGTGTGTAAATTGACTAACGTTGACAAGCTCGGTGCTCACTTGATAACAAATATTATATTCTGAAACTCTTATTTAAAAAAAATCAGAATGTGGGAGGATAATGCATTGTGTTTAACATCAGAAGTAAATACAGTGTTTTGTTTGGAGAGAAACAAAACAAAAAAGTAGAACGTAAGAGCTGCTCTACTGGACCAGACCAAAAGCTTGTCTCCTGACAAGCCTCTGAGAGTGCCTGGCAGCACATGTAGGCTCCAATGCCAGGACCAGCCTGCAGCCAATTGCACCTCAGACTTTTTTGAAATAGAGGCAGTATTTCTGGATTATTTTTTTCCCCCATTAATTTGTTCAAGAAGTTCTTTAAAGCCATGCCTCTTCAACATTCACTATGTCCTATCGCAAGGCATTTTAAAATGAAGGTTTTCTACATAAGAAGCAACAATTTCCTTTTCTGGTTTTGAACTGATCACCATTAATATTATCCCTGTGAGAGAAAATGAACAGTTAATCTATATTCACTAAAACATATATAATATAGTATACAGGATTTTATAGACTTCTGTTATAAATCTCACAGCATCAACTTTCTAATCTGAAGAGTCCTGGCCTATTTTGTCATTCTTTGTACAGAAAGTGATTTTTTTATCTTAGAGAAATTGACCCCCATCCCCTCTTAACCTCCTCTAGTTCTACTTTTCACTTAGAAGGGCAAGAGTCTTATTATTCTTACCAGATTGTATTGAACTTTGCAATCTTTTTTTTTTTTTTAAGTTCTATTAAGGGATTTTGCTATGTGCTAGTGAAACAAGTACGGTACTTCTCTCCAATACTGTGGATGGACTACAGCTTGCTACTTTCTGTAGGTTTTGTAGCTACGATTTAGCTTTGTCTTCCTGTGTCTAATCCTGCAATGTTACACCTTCTCAATTCCTATATTTCCAGAGATGAGTTTGGATAATGACAGTTTAGTCAGTTTGAGATTACTACATGATTGTTTTGGTTTTTTAAGTTAACAAGAAAAGGCCTGAAACAGAAAAGAATGCAAAAAATCACAGGTGGTTAGTGCAACATGTTTGTGGTTTTGGCTGGTTTTGGACTTGAAGGTTATGAAAATCAGCTGTAAAATTCTAGCTAAATTTTACAGTAACTTATAGCTTAAAGGAAAGTACTTAAAGCCATATTATCTTAAAGGAAGGTTAATTACTCTCAATCTTATTACTTGAACAAAGGGGCATACTGGTACATTCAGAACTATGTGCAATTGCTTGGTTTCAATGACTCATTAGATGTCAAGATATTTTTGCTTGCAGTTATGGATAGCAAAAGTGAGAATAAAAATCTTGCTTATTTTTGCACACTAAGAAATTCTTCATTTCTAAACTGTTGGAGAAGTGCGAAAAGCAGTAGAGGAAATAAGGTAAACTAATGTTTTGATTCTGAAAGGGGTTATCAGAATAGGATTCTGTCCCACCCCAAAAAGAAATGCAAATGTATTTGCATTTGCTGAATGAGGTTGGGTTTTTTGTTTGGTTGGGTTTTTTTATACTTACCTTCTTAACTTCTTGTGGTAATTCTATCCATAAAGGATTAGCCAGCTGCTTAAATGAGAGTTATGACCAACTTCTAGTTTACTGCTGTAAGATGGGAATAATTGACTTGATTAACCGAACTTCAACATATTTGCAGTTTCCTATGGTTTAATTGTTTTTGTTTCCTCAGGACACTGACATTGAATTTTTGATGTTTACCTAGCTGCAAGAACTGCAGGATCAGTCTTTACTGGGGTTGTCGTAGAGAACTCCATTTAGGATCACTTTAAGGTCTAAAGCAGATGTACCTGGAGTAGTGGAGTGAAGTACTCAGAGCAGTATGTGACATTTCTAGTAGCATTAAAAACAATTATTCTTTAGAAGGCACCAGATCTGCTTCTGTACACAATTCAAGTATAGTGGACTTCTGAAATAGCTGTAGGACCGAATGCAAATACTTGTATTTGCTTCTTAAGAAATCCTGTATGAACATATGGGAGACAACAATATTCTTGTTTCGTGTTTTAGCTGAAGTGAGTCAGAACAAATCGAACAAAGCAAAGAACAGCTGGGTAAGCAATGTTAATAAAGAAGTCTTTGTGCCACCAGAACTATATGGCATTGTGGAACATCAAGAAGAAGAACAACAACTGAAATCTAGTTCAAGGTAAGCTGTCTGTTTAATCACACTTAGTATGTATATATCGCGACTGGTGAAACTTGTGAGCTGTAAGTTCCATCCAAAATATTGTACTTGCCTCTTCCTTCAAAGTTCATCAAAAGTCTCCTCAGAATTGCCCAAAGAATTGGTGCATGTGAAAGGCTGACAAATCAGTCATGCATTGTTAATTGTTCTGCATTTGAATGCAGAACAATCTTCGGCTTACCTCTTCAAGGAAAAAGTTGCCAATGGTGTATAGAATGGTCCCACACATGTTCTCATGCCACAACTTAGTCTGGCTCCCAGAATTGAGACCAGGATTTTCTGGTTAGAATGGCTGGCCATGATCAGTCATCTGCAGTTAGTAATAGGGGGACAATAACCTCTGCATCTCTTCATTCAGTCACTTAATGAGACCAGACTATTGATTCAGCCTGAATTTTAAGCTTGGATCACATGAAGAATCAGAGACTGAGAAATTGCACTTTAGAATTTTCCAGATTTTTGGGTGCACAGTTTAAGACCTCTGAGACTTTTTTAAGGAGACCAAACGTATTTCAGGTGGAAAGAACCAGAATCTTTGGATAATTGCAGAAAATAAGTCAGATTCTACCAAGAAAAATAAATGTCTTTCTGGAAGGGAGAAGCTTCCATTCAGAGTAAGGCAAGACAGTCAGCTTGGATATGCCTGAATGGCTACAGTTGTTGCAGGAAAGCTGGATGATGAGTAGTTTCTGAACTGCAGAGTGATTTAATACAAAATCCTCTATCTCAAGTCCGTAAGCATCATAAACAGCTCCATTTTGATTTGAAATATCCTGAGTTGATTTCCAAGACACAGACATGTCTTCTCTTTAAAATACCTACATGTATTCATTGGCTGTGTGAAAAGCTTTCTAAAAGCCTGCATTTGAAAAAGAAAGTGCTGCTCTCTTAGCTAGGGTGACAGCAGGTGGAAATGAAATGTCTTTAAATGGCCAGATTCCTCAACACCATTGAGGAAACAAGAATGAGGGTGTAACAGCAATAGCTATTGTTTGTGCTTTCAGTGAACAGAGTGAGGTAAGAGCCAGAGTTACTACTTAGGATGACTGTTTTACTTCTGGTTCTGCCATTGATCAGCTCTATAACCTTTCACTTTCTTGTCTGTCTTTTAAGTCCTTCTCTGTATGTCATCTGTTTTTTCTTTGCAGCAAGGCTTGTCTCCTACTATGCATTTATACAGTATCTAGTAGCAGTTGAATCTTTCACTTTCGTGGTCTGCAAACTGGGCACACACGTTCACGATGAATGGCACCAAAGGTTGGTGTGAGTCTTAACAACTCTGGCTTGCATTACTGGTCTTTCTTATCCTTTATGTATCATTATCAATGAACTCAAAGAGGTATTTGTCTTACCCACATCTGAAATTGTGCTGAAAAAGGTCAGATAAACTGCTTTGTTATAGCCTTCCCAAAAAATGAAGTTGTACAGTAAGGATGATAACGTTGTTTATCACAAGAAAGAGCTTAGCTCCCCCCCACCCAAATTGGCTGATAATGCTGACAGAGTTAGTTGTTACTGAATGTAGTTTTTTACAGGTGGCTTTTACCTTCAGGAGATTGTTATGGAGTTATTTCTTTATGGACAGCACAAGACATGCTGCTGTCTAGTATATCTTTTAGAATATTTTGCATGTCATCTTGCACATCAGGAAAAGAGGATGATACTTTAAACGAAGTACAGCCTTATAATGTTATTCTTACCATTACAACTCCACAAATTGTGTGTGATTGGTAGAGAGTAATACATCTCATAGACTGCCAGGGCAGCCTCTTCAAAAATATATAACATAATGAGGTTTAAGAACATGTAGACAATTGTTTGGAATATGACCAACTTGATAGTGGTCTTTAACTTGAGGTGATTTGATGACTTATTTCAGGTCACAGCCATGTGAAGCTTGATAATTATTGTCCAGGACTCTCTCCTGCCCTTTGCTCCAAATTGTGCCAGAAATTAATCAGCCTGTATGTCTTGTTCATGTGTGCTCATACTCTCACCAATAGCTCAAGATCTTCTCTCTAAAGCAAGCTCACACAGTCCAGGATTTATGAGACCGTTGGAGGTGAACCTTAGGAAGTGATCTATAATATGTGGGCTGAATGCTTACTTGCATTTACTTTTGCATAAATACTTGATTAGATGTCTCATTATTTGCTTCTGAAATGTCAAAAGCTGAAGCAAGGAAACATGGCAGGGCTATGTGCAATTCATTGCTTATGATTTCAGTATGGGCTTATTTCACTACAATTCAGATTAGTCTACACAACATTGCATGTGGGAAATTGCAGGAGGCACCATATGTTTTTAAAATACTCCTTTCTGTTCTCTTGATACTGGACTTTGAAAGAAACTGGTCCGACATGGCTGTGGGCCTGTCTCTAATGGTAGCAGCTGATCACGAATTGAGGGGAAACAATGCTGAGAAAGCAATAACCCCACCAGTTGGGGTGGGAAGGGAAAGCCTAGACATGACAAACATTTACTTTGACTGTTAGGATAGTAGAGCCACAAGGAATTAATTGACTCTTCCTCTTGCAATGCAATAGTCTCAATATGACTAGAACTAGGAGGATGAAACAGTATCATTCTGGAGCTTGGGATTGCATAAAGTGAGTTCACAACTTCTGGTGTCCAAATGCTACACGTGGTTCAAGCACTTGGACTTCTAAAACATTTTAAAGTGCTACTTTAAGGGTAGGTCTGTGGGAGTTGTGGGGTTTAGGGTTTTGTGGGGTTCTTTTCCTCCTCTTCCTCTAAGAGTGGGCTTCAGGCCAGCACTGGCTTGCAGGCTTTTCATAAACTGAACAGCTGCTAACCTGAGGATTGGGACCAGAAGGTATGTGATAACAAATTACCCAGACTTCTTTTGTTCTGGATCCTATTCTTAAACTAAAACAATTCTTACTGAATGTGAAGAAAGTTCAGTTCTGGCAGATCTGTTTGTAAATTGCTGAGAGTCAAATCCAGCCCTGGGGCCAGTTCAATTGCTGTTGAGTCAGGGTGCTGCTATATTAGGTGGAACAGAAATCAGCCCACAACTATATTCTTAAAACTAGCATAGTGATCTTCATCCCCACACCCCAAGTATCTAAATTCAGTAATGAAGCTATGAACGATTTTTTTTCTTGGGCATTATATCACTGTGGTACTCTTCTTGCATACTGGAACCTTTACAGGCCAGGTGTGTGAAGTGTCTTTGAAGGTGTAACCTTGCACAGAATGAGTTTTCATAGGGTGAGTCAGACTGTCAATATTACCTCTGTTCAGTGACACCTTCTGTCTATATGCTGAATCTCAAAAAAGGGCAATATTAAAGGGACTTTACCTTTCAAGTTAGGTTTGTATGTTGTTTTCTTCCCTAGGCTAGAAAATATTCTCAGCTTACACTGAATAGGTGACAAGCGTGGGTCCTAGAGTTCTGTAAGGTGAAAATTTGGACAAAAGCCCTAATTCTTAAAATCCACGTAACTTTTCTGGAATAATAGGGGTGCTGGGATACCTAGATAAGGACATTTTTGTGGGGTACTGTTAAATTGCACTAGCTTTACTTGCACCAGATTCTTCACCCTTCAGGATGAGCCCAGGAAAGCTTATTTGTTTGAATGGGAGGCCATTTCTGAGTGGACTGTATTGACAACACCTGCAAATCTATAACCCCTTTCTCCAGCTTTGCTCCTGCCTTGGCCCTGTTGCCTCTTGGTTCCTTTCCAGTCTGTGTGGAGTTTGGGCCTTCGCTGTGGTTCTCAGCACTTTGTTTTGCTGAATTGCAGTGCAGGAATTTTTTAATCTGGGTGTATTTATCAGCTTGGCTTCATACGCTCTCTCTTAGATTAACCTTGTGAATGCAGCATATCTGGGAACTGTTTGTTCAGTTTTCCCATCTGTAGGGGTTGAAGGTAAACTCATATTTTCAGACCCTTTGTTGTGAAACTTAGTTATAGGGTCCTGGGTGTGGTTTTTTCCTCTACTTTGTTTTTTTTAGAGCAGGGTTTTCAGTATGTAATGTCAAATTAACAACTCTTTAATTACTCTATAGTAACTCTGAAGTAGCATTGCACTAAAATATTGTGGGATTGTGTGTGTGTTCAATGAGACTTCGTTACCTCCTCACCTGTAAAAACTGCAGACTGAAGAATGTCTTATCGGTTTCTTGCAGCCCAGGGTACATAACAGTATTTTCCTTGTTTAAAATGAGGGAAAGGTTGAAACGTTAATGACCTAGACCTTAAAAACAAAACAAAAACAAAACAAAAAAAAAACCCAAAACAAAAAAAACCCCAACAAAACCCAAACATGTTTGTCCTGTTGGGTAGTAAATGTTGTAGATGAGACACAAAGTGCAGGAGCACACAAGTGCTCATAAAAACAACACCACAAACTCAAGTGCTTATAAATATAAAAGCAAGAGCACAAACTCCAGTTCAGCAGAACAAAGTTTCTGTAAATATATGTATTTTCAGACTTTAAAAAAAGAAAGTATTAGAACTAAGGTTAAAAACTGTAATGTGGAATGATGTTTTTTGAAAATAAATTAAAAGTTGCGATATTGAGCTCTTTGAGAACTAGAATTTTTTTCTTATTTAGGATCAGAGAAAAATAAAAAGAGCAATAACAATCTATTATACGTGGTGTGCACATATAAGAGGCTGCTGCAGTTAGTGTTGAAATATAAGAACAGTTTATTTTTTTCACCCATAAGAGAGTTTCCATTACAAGATCAGCTCATACCTTAAGTTTGTATCACTGTGCATGGTGGTATATTTCTTAAAGGTAGTGTCGAACCAAAAAAGCAAGGAAGAGATACAGAAGTTTATAGCTCAGATTACAACTGCTATTTTTTTCCTAGCTTTATGTTCAGGCTGCTCATTATGGTGTCATCTCATCATCTTCATAGTGATGTTTTTCCCATTTGTAAAATGGGAGTGATGTCATTTCTCGGACACACTTAGCAGTCCAGAGGCAGGCAGCCTTTCAAGGCTTTTCTAAACTTCAAGGTTAACTGTACTGCACCCTGGAGAAGATGGGAAAGTTGTTCTCTCCTCAGCAGGGCAGACTGTTGCCAGTTACCTGATTGGAGAGATCTTTGTCCATGTGAGGAGGCAGCTCCTGTTTGAACCTGGAACTTGATGACAGCTGGGAGCTGTTTTCTTGTCCTGAGATACCACATCTGCCCTCAAAAGCATTGTCTCATGGCTCTGCTACTTACCTATCAATATCTAGAAGCCTTTTCACCCATGCCAAAGATCGTTGACCAAAGAAATATTCAGTACCAGAATCTCCTTGTACATCTATATCGGAAAAAACTGTAGGAGTTGCTTTCCTGCCTAGCCTGAGGTCATATTTCCTACCTGGAGAATATTCATTTTCCCTGCCTTGTACTGTTTCCCCCATCCCCAAAATCATAAGCATGTAAGTTGGTTAATGCCAGTGTTTTCTATATAAAGTTAAGATACTGAATGTGGTTGTTATATGAAGACGGTATTTCAATCCACATCTAACTTCCATCTTCAGAAAACAAATGCTTTTTCATATCTGAGATTTTTAGATAAACTCAAATTATAAAAATCTGATTGTTTTGGAAAAAAACCCCTTGCATGATTCTGCAAATAGATGAAATATTTATTGATATAATGTAGGAGCTGTCTCTTCTAGCTGTTTTAATTTCTCCTTATTTGGGCTATACTTAGTCAGGATCACAGGTAATAACTTACTTCACTTATGCTATTAAACTACAGATTTTATAGATCTTAATTCAAAGAATAACTTATAAGCTGTACCTCTGAGGGGATGTGTTGTCATCTGCAGCATGTCACATCTTTGCTATAGTGGTGAAGAGGTTCCTCTGATTTTTCTGACTTGGACACTTTGCAAAACTCCATTTTTATCAGAGTTTGGCACTTTCCTCCTCTTCGATTTCAGCCCTAGAAATATAAATGTAGGACAAGGATGGAGACAGCAACACTGATATTGTTTGGAGAGTGGCTATATTTACATAAAGCTTGCTCAAAAATCTAAAAGATGTAAAAAATATGGTTTATGTCATGCCAAGTAGAAGTTGTATTGAATTCTTTAACAAGCAAAACAATTTTTACAAGGAAACAAAGCAGCGAGAATATCCCCTTGCTATGGAAAGGAGAAGGTTTGCTTCTAAATCTGATGAGAACAGGCCAAATAGAAAACTTGAGGTGCCAAGAGGTTATATTCGAGTATGTATAAACAAATCTCCGATTTACGTTTTGAAAAAGTCTTAAAGTAATGTCCTGTTTGCTGAAGTTGTTATATGCTTTTTCTTTGCAGCTCTAAAACAATAACCTCTGTGTTAGACAAACCAGAGGAAAGACCTATGAAGGCAGCAATCTCGCCAGTAAAGGTATGATTGGTATTAAATATGGCAGAAGCTCTCTCTTACATTTTGTGTGTTTCTTTGCTTCAGTGATAAAGATAATTAAAGATTTGAGGAAGAAAGATAAGTTGGAAAAAAATGAGTATTTTTTGTTTTGGAGCGAGATAATGGAAAACACTGTAAGTTCAGTGCTAAAGTGCTGTTACAGCTATCATCAGTGGCTGTCTATGCTCGACATTGTTTCCAATCTCTTCAGCCACTGAAAAGAATTGTCTTGCTGTGTTCCAATATCTCTAAAGTCACAGAAGTAGAGATAAAATTATTTAACTTGCAACAATTTGGGATTTTCAAGTGTCTAAGTGGTGGCTTATCTCTGTTGTTTGTGACTTCAGAAAGAACAGGATGAGGCTATCACTAGCACTTCTGATAGTTCCCTCGTTCATATTGTTTAGTTTTTTGTCATGTATCCAATTTAAGAGGCATGCTTTCAGATTCTTTGCTGACAGAGTAGTGAGGCAGAAGAAATCACTGCACTTTCATTTATTTTGTCAAGACTGTACTGATAGAACAGTTTGACTGCAATTATAATGTTCATTCCCCTTTTTAGCAAAGGAGAAATCCATTTAATTCCACTGCATCAGGTGATAACTTGAACAGTGGGGAATCAGAAAACAGACCGGCCACTCTACCTCAGCTATCACAAAAGGGTAAATATACTTATTTAGCACATGACTGTGAATGTCTTGATGGTTGATGTGGAAATTAGTTTTACTTTCATTGCTTCTTTTTGTAAGATATCAAAACCTGTTTTATCTTAACTACTTGGAGTTATCAACTAGTTCATTTCAAACCCCATGTAAAACGTGAATATACTCAGGAAATGGCTGTTTATGTGAGTAAATGGGTTTTGCTTCCTTTCTTTCACTCACAGTTCTAGTCAGTATTAAGCACTTCAGCCGAGAGGGCTGTTTGTCCTGAATTGCTGTTAAGAGAACAGAGAAATTTCAAGGAAATTTGGCATGGCTGCCTTTATGACCTTCCAGTCATTGCTGCTATCGGCTCAACAGAAGAAGCTGAACTCTTTGATCTTTACTTTTTTCCTTTGTTTTCTCAGTCCTATTTATTTTTGAATACTCCCTTTCCTGCAGTATTCTCTGCAAGCAAGTAGATGAGTGATGATATATCACAATACAGGCATTTGAAGTTGTCATTTACAGGCTCATATGTGGAAATGACTGTCTTGTCTGTTATGAAGCTTACCAACAGGAAAAAGGAAGACTTGCACGTTAGGAATAAAAAAAATTTCATCTCCCTACTGGGGGATCACTCCTGCATTTTACCTTGTTCCATATGAATGTGGAAATAGCCTGTTTCCATTTCCATAGGTTGCTGTTTATGTTCTGAACCTGAAAAGGTGTATGCATATTCAAAAGCTGCCCTTCCCTGCAAAGTTTGTTCCTCTGAATAACACTGAGCAAAAATTTGGTGTGCTCTCTATCTTTGGAATCATCACATAGTTACTATTTCTAGAATGAGAAACAACTGCAGGATTTTCATCTGTTAAAACTTCCTGTTACATACAAATGAAATCAATGCCTATGTTGAATTTCCTCCTGTGTTTTACTGCAGGTGTTTTTAATAAACCAATATAATCACTGCATTCTAGATCTGCACTGTCATACTCCTCTGTTTATGCAGATGAATATTATGTAAACTCATGATTTCTTCTCTATATATGTCTTACAGAACTTTTGTCACTCTCAGAAGAGAGCCAGTCTAAACCAAACTTACAAAATGATGAAACAGAGAAACATAAGAAGCCTTCTGTAGAACTTACTGATGAATTGCAGAAGGGACTAGTTAAACGTCCTGTCCCAAAAGCTAGAAAATTAATTCACAAAGCAACAGATCCTGTGTCGCAAAGAGAAGACTTTGTTCCAAAACCAGCCAAACGGACTGAGAGGATGAATGGCATTGGTGCACCACCCAGGGGCATTCTGAAGCGCAGTTCAAGTTCAAGTTCCACTGACTCAGAAGTTCGTGTTAGTCAGATGTTAGATGTTCAGAAAAAGAATGCTCTTCCTACTGCAACTATTTTTGAAGGAGAAGCTGAGAAGAACTCTCTTATGGAAGAAGTGGAAGACTCCACACAAATTTCACTGGAAAAACTAAAACAAGTGAGGTTCTCCTCTAGCACAGGTAGAGGAAAACCTCTGCAAAGCCCACAGCTACACCATGGTAGAGAAAAAGGAGAGTTTGATTTGTTAGAATCTGATGAAATAAAGAGTAGTGGAAATGATGCTATTAGATCAGATTCATTTGGGAATAAACAAATTTCTGCTGTAAAGCCTTTGGGAACCTATTCATCAGCTTTACAAGTAAAAACAATAGATGGCTTACAAGGTGATACATCGGCATCTGGTCCTTGTGACACTAATAGGTCAGTCTTCCTGGTTAATGAAGCCTTGCAGACAAAGACAGTTACTCCTAAGAAACTTGAAACTCCACAGAAGACCTCCAGCAATATCCTGCCAAATAGCAATAATGAACTGAGTGTTGATGAGACGCATGAAAATAAAGCCAACCAGTTCTTGAGCCATGAATCAGTGTCACACAAAAACTTTACTGGTAAGAGGCTAATACAAGTGAAGAACAGAATGCAATAGCATATAGCACATATTCATTAATGAATAAATCACTTGTACCTAAGAATTAACAACTAGGAAATGGAAATAGTAGGAACATGCTACATACTGCAGAATTAAATTCTAAATCACTTTTTTTTGTATTTTAATGCTTTAATGTAGCCAATATTTTTTTAGATTATATTCTATTGGGTATTCTTAAGAATTAACAATCACATCAGAGCCTGGATAGGCACCTTTATTGTGGATGATGAAGGTGAAGTGATGGCATTTGGATAAAATTCCTGCCATAAGGCCTGGTAGATCTGTCTGCATGGGTACAGAAGAATTTTTGGTGTACTGCTGTCGACTGTCCTTGATAGTAATCCAATTGTGACTTGGGGACCTGCTCATGGGACTAAACACAAATATGCTGGGTTATGCCCCGCCCCCGCCCAGCCCCCCCTTCGATGTAGCCATTTCCTTTAGAATGGGGATAACCAATCTTACCTGCTCGCACCCTCAAGAGTAATATGATTAGTCTTCCAGTAGGATATCTCTGTGCAGGAGTTTATTTTTCACTCTATTGCCTGCAGTATGGTTCTCTCCAAAAACTGAATGACAGAGAACTCTCTTCTCTGCTAACAGTTTAAAAAAAAAAAAAAAACAAAAAAACACTAAAAAAACCCTAAGAGATTTTTCAAAATAGATTGAACATTTATAGAGTCCTGTGTCTGATTCCTAACTCTGATAAGTTTGTTTACATCGTAGATGAACATCAGTTTTCTGCTAAGACAGAAGCACATGAGGTGTCAAATACCAATTCTGCAAGTCTTCAAGGTAAGCCTGATCCTGTTGAGGAGCAAGATGATAAAACCACTTTCAAGCCTGACAAACATGCTGATGAACTCATGAAAGTGGCCGATGAATCTGTATCAAAAGTTTTAGATTGGTTTAAAAGAAGTTCTGGTTCTGAAGATAGGAAACATGTATCAGCTAGCTCCCAAGGCAGGGAACCCAAAGAGGAAGTGGACTTCTCAACCAGAACAGCAGTTCTTCCTGCAGAACACAGTGGGCCTAGCATGGATGGAAAAACGGAAATTAGAGAAGAGTTACCATTTAGGAAGATTAAACAATGGAACAGTATTTCACCTACATCATTTATTTCAAAAGATACACAGCTGTTAAAAGAGAGGATGAAACCTACGAAACGGGAAAAGAATGAAGAGCAAAATGACAAATCGTTAACTGAATTTGACTGTACAAGAGTTGAAGAAAAAGAACATGGTCAAGAAATCAAGCAACAAAATCAAAAATCAAATATTTTGGAACATCAAGAACACAAGCTACCAGCTCAGAAATGTGAATCGGAGAAGGCAATACAAGAAAAAAGAAAAATAAGGAAGATCAGAGTATTCTGGGAAAGGGATAAAACTATCCCCAGTCATGGAGAGAAAGAAGTTAGTATCAATACTGATGCATCAGGTGGCGGTGCATTGAAAGGTCTCAGAGAAAGTGATAAAATAAAACCAACTGCGGTATACTCACCTAATGGATTGGATGATCACAGCAAGAATACGTTAAGAAGTGCTGAACTAAGTTGTGCAAGCCAGGCTTCAAGAAATGAATATCAAAACTCTTTTGAGTTTGGACCGGGCCATGCAGTTGAAAAGCCAGAAAGAACACTTCCATCTGACAGTGAAGTTCATGAATATACAGAATCGCCAAAAGCCAGTAACTTGCAGCCAAGTGTTGGTGCCACTTCAGCTTCCCCAGAAAGCAAAGACAAAGATGAGAAAGAAACACTTAAAGGAGAAGTTACTGCTTGTTCCCAACAGAAGCCCAACTTCCAGATTTTGTCTTTAAAAGAAAAAATGAATGAAAAGTCCAAGAATCAAATTTCAGATCCTTTACAATTCCAGAGTTTGAGAAAATTCTGGGATACCAGAGTTAAATTACAGAGTAGCATTGATAGGGGGCATGTTTCTTTGCAAAATAATACTAGTTCGATAACCTATGAAAGAAAATCAGAGGAAGATAAAGGCAGAAATAACGTGAGCAAGCAAGAATTAATTCAACAACAAAACCAAATATCTGAGAGAGAAAAACCACAGAAACTAGGTTCTGTGGCATGTGAACTCCCTCTAGGATCTCCTACCCTGAAAGGTCTGAATGTGACACACACAAAAAATACAGACTCTGTCCAGCTGGACAGAAAACCAGTTATCTCAAAACTCCAGGGAAAGATGAGTCTTCCAGAGCAAGAAGTTAAAGAATGTGTAGAAAAAAGTGTTGTTTCATCAAAAGAACATCATGTTTCCTTGCAGTTGCTCCAATCACCTGGTGATAAAGATGCTTTAAAGGAGACAGCAGTAGATGACTGGCTATGTTTACCTACAGAAAAAGTGGAGAACAAGACGACTCCATTAGATATCAATCTTTTTAAAGAGGAAGCTGAGCTTAATGTATTTAAATTAGGCCTAAAGAGGTTAGAAAAGGAAGCCTCTGAGATGACATCTAGCTTGAACCTGAAAGAAAAGATTTTGAAAGGGACAACTTTTCACTCAAATCAGTGCAAGGTCTTTGAAAGAACAGTAGAACAGATCCATGACATTTCTCCTGCTGATCAAAAAGAAGAAATTGGCAAAAGCACAGGAAAAGTGAATGTGCCATCCACAGATGAGCATGAAAACAAAAAAAGCCTCAGGAAACTGTTTAGGGAATTTGAACCTTTCTGTCTACGACATCAGGCAGCAGACAAGGATGATACTCTTGAGGGTTCTCATAGGGCTCAAGCTGGTTTGCAGAACCTGCTCAGAGAAACCTTTGCATTTCAACCTTCTGAATATAGAAGGGTGGGAATGAAAACATCCAATGACACAAATAGTATATCACTAACTAATTGTAGTGTAGAATCAACATGCCAAGAAGATACAGGTCAGCCTGAAGAGGTCAATGAGACCATAGAAAAGTCTGTTGCCCCATCCAAGGTCAGTGGCTTGAGTTCTGCTTTAGCGAAGCTGCTGAAGGAGGCCTCTGAAACACCACCTCCTAAACCAAAACGTGCCGACCGCACATTATGGAGGACTGCTGAGGTGGAAGTTAAAAGCACGACCTATGAGCATGATGGAGAGTTGCCGCAGGAAGTCAGTGAGACTATAGAAAGATCTGCACTGTCCAAGGCTGAATATGGAGTATTTGATGTTAATTTGCAGAAGCTACTGAAAGAGGTGTCTGAAACACCAGCTTCTGTGCTGGAAAATATGGATAAGAAAATGCAAGGTAAAATACAGACTAGTCGAAATATGAATGTTTCACATCAACAAAAGAGAGATTATCCTCGAGAAATACAAGAAACAATAGAAAAAACTTCTGTTTCAAATATTGCAAAATTCAGTGAATTCAGTTGCTCTTTAGAAAAACTTCTTCAAGAAGCATCTGAAGTTTCATGTCCAATATCCAAAGAGTTACATAAACAAGAAAAGTTTGGGGATCATATGTTTCCATCACAAAAAGAGACTCTATCCATGACAATGTCACAGCCACATGATGCTTTAAGTAGCTATCATACACAGATGAAGATAGCTATGAAAGGGGGAGCTCCAGAACAAAATATCAAAGCTTCAGTAAATGATCTTGCAGTAAGTGAAATTGAAGCTTCTGATCTTCCTAAAAGAAATGGAGCTATTAATAAAATAGAAGAGAGAAATATGGCTCCAGTTGATCCTCCTCCCTTAGAAAGAGAGACCAATATGATTGCAATCAAGCCATTCAAGATAAGCGAAAAAGGAAGGAGAGACGAAAGCACATCCTTGGATGCCTCTGAAAAGAATTCAGGATCTAAAGCACTGTCAAAATTCAGAAGAGCACCACTCAAAGATGAGAGCAACTCACCCCAGCCAGAAGGACCTCAGCTCTGCCTAATGCCTCAGCATGAGGATAATGATGAAGAAGGGGACAGCTCAAATTTGGGATCCAAGTTTTCAGATGAAAACTCTGATTCCCACTCTGGAACCGGAAGTTCAACTCGTGAGCCAATTGATTTCTAAAATTCATGGTGCTGGGTTGTTAAACATGGCTACAATTTTTTCTGGTAGCCAACTTGAAATATGTTAACCGAAAGTCTGTGATACTTATTTCTTAATTGAATGCTTTGGATATTTGTTTGGGAAGGATGGGAAGAACTAATTAAGTCCTTTAATTGGAAAGTGTTTGACAAACACGTGCTACATTTGGGTAAGCCTTTTTAGTAAGGGGAGTTTAACAGCATGAATCAATCACATCAGTCTTCATGATTTACCCTTTTCTTCCTCCCCGTGACATCGCCTTCAAATTAATAACATTGTAACACTCAAAATCTGGTATTTCTTTTAAATATACTGGATTAAAAGAGGAAAAAAAAATAGCAGTGGCTGACTGGGTTCGTTCTTTAGTTTTACCTTTGAAGACTAGCTGGTTAATATTTATCAGTGGAATGGCTGGATATAAAGACAATACCAATACTCTGCTATTTCATTTAGTACTGCTGCCTGTTGCACTAGAAAGTGGCCATATAAATGAAGTGTAAGGCCTGGTTGGTTGCCTGATGGGGAAGAAAGTGAGGTAGGGAGAGGAGAGAGGGTCTTAAAGGTTTCTGAAGGAGCTAGGTCTGTCTTGATTCTGCCCTTGGAGACAATTGCATAAATTCAGGGATCCAAATATCTCCACAGCTAGGTTTTTTGTGCTTGTTACTCAAGTATTGAAACAAAATTACTTTCTATGGGGAGTAAATGTAATGGACAAATTTACACAGAGGGAAAAACTAAAGCTATTAAATTTTTTGTGCTGATTCATAACAAGATGGTTACAAAATGGCTAAAGTCGGAGTTTATCCTATATTGTTCTTAGACAATTAAGTGCCATAATTGCCCCCAAACCCCTTATTAGTCAGTACAGCGAGAGATACCTACACAGGGCAAATCAACCAACCTGCTTCTCTCTACTGATGGCTGAGAGAATTTAGAGAGAGTGAATGGACACAAAATTAGATATTTATTTTGTTTGTTTTGGATTTATTTTGTATTTTCATTGAATGTTCACTGTCTTTGCTAACAGTTAAAATAGATTCTCATGAGAAATCCATGGTTGATTTTTTTAGTGACTTGCTTAAAATGGCATGTCTGCGTGTGCAGTGTTCATGTGTTTTGTCTCGTAACAGGTTCAGAAGAAGAATTAAACCCTGTTTTGATGGCTTTGAAAAGGAGTGCAGATAGGAAAATGCCTTCCAAAAGTCTAGAGGACATTCCATCAGCCACCTCAAGTGAGCACAAAGCTTGTGTGTGTCTCCCATGACCCCTAGTTTGGCTTAAACATGTTCATGCTGGTCTTCCGTACAGCTTTGCCAAGTAGTAGTTTTTGTCTTTGTTTCTCAATAAGCCGTATGGAGCTTGTACTGCAGAGCTGAATTCTTTTCTCATACGGTTTAGTTTTCAGTCCTTTGTGTTAATTTTGAAACAACACTGGTCTATGAAGCAGACATCTATCAAAAATGCACTGTGTTAATCAGTGATGAACTGTTTCTTGGATAGTTTTTCAATAGTGAAAGTATTGGCAACTACCCAAATTGGTAATGAGCAATAACTGCCATTGTCCCCTGGCTGCTTGCTTGGGTCAAATTAGTAGACGGTGGAAGTATGAAAAAATCATCTTAGTTTAGTAGTGTTTCACCTGTGTATTCTAGCAGTTAACACACCAAACTCACTTTAAGAGAATACAGTGAGACAAGACTGTACTTAAAATTCACTCCTGACTTCCCTCAGTAGCCTCCTAGGATTTTTTTTTTTAAATTATTATTCCTGTCTTCCTTCACCCTGCCCCTGAGTGTTTTCATGCTTATCCCATGTCTAATGGGGAAGACATAAGATGAACTTACATTTGTAAACTGAAGTGTGGAGGTGTAGATTTTGAAAGATGTTGGCTATTGTTGGCAAATTACTCTTCTAATACTACTTATGCTATTGCTTGCTTCTAACTAGTTTCTAGGTTTTAGGTATGCACTAACATTGTTGCAACAGCACACTGATAGAAACTGAGTCAACATGAGACTGCTGCTTGGATGTAGGCTTGAAGCAGTGTGTGAAGTAGAAAGCATCTCTTGAATTTAACCATTCCCACGGCTCCGCTGGTTTGTTTGGGTTTTTTGTCCTCATTACTCTTAATTCTGTGATTACCACTGCCATCCCTTTTATCAAACTGAACAGCAAAATTTCTAACTATGTGTTACTTTTTTCCTGCACAGATAAAGGAAAAATAAATAATCCAAAGGAAGAATTAGCTCTTAGTGCTGAAGATGGTAAATATCTTTTGTGTCTGCATGGAAGTTTACTGTTTTTTCAATGGCCTCTTGTTTGCTAGTGAAGGAGTTTTGAAACCAAGAATTGTGTTGCGCTTTTAGATTTGATTAACTTCAGCATGACTTAAATGCTTTTGCAGAATTTTGTTGTGTTGTTTTTTTCTTAAGGAATATGCTTATATCTAGATCAGCTAGACCAGCTGCTGTTGATATCATCAATCCATTAGTGCATTACAGATGCCTTACTGTTAAATTTTTCTGTATGCCTTTAGAAATTCCAAATCTAAGCAGAATAAAAGCAAACCTGATCCAAGAACATGTGAAGATGAACACAATAGAAAACCATCAAATAACACTGAGTATGGTGGAATATAACACACAATCCTTTATTTACTGCATTAAAAAAACAGTTGTGCACAGTTGCATTTATTGTCATGTTTTAGATGCTTTAAAGCATTCTGCATGTTAGTGGCCTATAGTATAATAGGTTGACCGTAACATAATAGGGTGCATGCAATGTCCAGTAAGTTAACAAGACTTAAGTAGCGTACTATGCTTTGCTTTCAAATGGAGACCCTGTACTGAAAGCATGTTATATATTCAATATGGAATGTGTAGACGCTTATCTGAAAAGGGTGGGGGTTTTGAGTTAAATTTAAGAGTGAAGTTTTGAAAAAATGACACTCTCGGCTAAATTGGTAGCTGTACAGACAGAATAAGGCAAGTTCTCTTGAAAATACTATTCATATTTTTGCTTTGCTTAACTTGTACACTCATGTTACTTTTGTTATGATCCAGCTCCTCAAAGGAGGACAGCAATGCAAAACATAGAAACATATGGGGTCTGGGGAAGTCAAAAACTCCCCACATATGAAATATATTGATGTTATTTATAACATTGCAAAGCTGTTTGTGCTACTGAATGACTGTTGTCAATACTGCACTGAGCAGGTCTGAAACCTGATCAGCATCAAGAGAGGAATGAAAATGCAGCAGGAAGTGAGTAATAGGATTCTTCCAGCAGACAATGGAGAGACTTCTCCACCGATATTTAAACTAATACATTAAAAATCCTTTTTTATTTAACAACTAACAAGTTATACATCTGGACTGGATACTTGCTCAATGGGAAAACTGCATCTAACTACATACTGACAATAACTGATACATTGAGCACTATTTGAGCTTCGACAGCAAAAGCTTTGGAAAAGCTTAACTCACGCCTTGCAAACAATCCCATCATGTGTGCAGCGTTTCGTTTTATGCAATAGATACATGCCCCTGTAGCTGGCTGTTTGTTGCTAAATAATTCTGTCATGCGATATTCAGTATTGGTGCATTTCACAATGTGTATCCAGTCCAAAGACATAGAGCTTTAGTGCATTATTAAATGTAAGTGGTGTTAGAGCATGGAAAATTCTGAGAATTGTGGGCTTACTGAAAACTGGATTTTTGCAAGGCTAGTTTGTGCAATTAAGCTTTGTACAGTGAAAGAACATGGAAGTGAAGTTCAGTAGAGGTATACAAAAGTTGAAGAGATGGTCTGCAAAAAACCCTGCATCGTTAATGAAATATGCATCTTATAATTGACTAGGAATACTTGAAACTTCCGAGTTCAGGTCTAAAAATTGCTTGGTTTACACAAATGTTCCTATTGCCATTAGTCCAAGTAAATAAAAGAACAGAGTTTGGCTTGTACACTAACTTCTTACCAAGAACCTCATGATGACTCTAACGTCAATGATGGTATGGTTAGTGCATGAGTGCACTTATCCTTGTTCTAGGAAGAAAATCTAGAAGGTAAACTGAAAATGTTTTTCTTCATCACATTTGATGAGAATTTTCTTGCAGCACTCAGGCTTGTACATCATGTCAAACAATGTGAACATTTCTGCTCCTACCAGACAAAGTTCTTTGGTCAGTGTTATATGAGATGTCAAACGATGACAGCTAATGATAGCTTCTCTGAGTCCAGGGTGGGGGGAGTCTTGCATCCAAGTTGTAAACTGGTTGTGCATGTGCATGTATTTCATCTGAAGTTGTTTGTTTCTAACCGTGTCCCGTTACGAAATCGTACTGCTTTGATGTGCAAACTTTTTTGAAATGTTTTGAATTGCTGCTCTTCAGTTTCCACAGTGCCTTCACAGCCTAATAAGCTGTTTTCCAATCCTGAAAAACTCAAAGGACTGAGCAAGTCAGTACCATCATTCCTACAGGAAGAGGTAAGTTCCATCTCTGAAATATTGTGACTAAAACTTTTGATTATGCATTTGTCAAATAGTGCTTTCCAGGGTTTGCCAAGTCAGTTTACTGTTGGACCGTGGCATGGAGTTGAGCTTGTGGTGTAAGAAGCAGGAGCTGATCCTAAACAACCTGTGGCTGATTAACCTTTCAAAGGTTTAGTCCAGTATGTACAGCTGAACATACAGAGCATGTTTTATCTAGGAGATTGAAGCATAGCGAACGCTTGCTGTTATTCCCAAAGGCAATCTCTATCCTTAAGCTAACAGGACTTTTTTTTTTTCTTTCTTCAGAACATACATATGTGCATACATTTATTTTCTTCAGAGCCTAAAATCTCAAATGAGCATGTAAGACCATAAGAAAATCACCATCTGGTAACCTTTCTCAGAGGGGTATTAGCTTGGTGTTCTGCTTAGGGATGTAGGTTCAGGTACCAGGCTGTTAACTCCATGTAAGTGAAATTTCAGAATTTACAATAACATACTGTGCCTCTGTAAGTCTATTATTATTGTTGTCATCATCATCATGGTGTGGGCCTTCGAATAACCTCTGAGGCCATATTCAAATCTCCTAAAATGACACCGAAGTTTGAAAGTGGTTTGAACTGCCTGGGCTATGACTTCCCAAACAGTCAGTAAAGAGAGGAGTGGAGACCAAGCACAAATGTCCTACTATAAATGCCTAAATGAGGTAGTTCCATTGGTCACAGGGAACAGGCAGCTCTGAGGAATAGGAAATACCTCGTCATTGTTGAACTTGGATAATACCATAGATTCTTCTTTTTTCTTTTTTTCTTTTTTTTTCCCCTTGAATGCCGTAGTATGAATGTGAATTTGTATGGCAAATGTGCATGCAAACCTCCCCCGCACCCAAGCTGTTAGCAAATCAAAGTTACTGATGCTGTCTTCCAGGTCTCCCAAATGGTGGTACAAACACCTGAGTCCTGTGAATGAGGGATGTGCATTAGTGGACACAGGCTTAAATGGGACACAGGAATTTGGGGCATAGATACCACAAATATACCTGTGTCTGTGCTATAAAATGAGGAATCACTGCTTACCCCAGCCCTTATCACTGTAACTGCAGCATAAGCGTCAATATTTTGGATTCTCTTTCCAAAAACGCGTGTCTAAAAGGACTGAAGGGTCAGAATCAGGAATATACTGTGCCCTGTCTTACCCTACTCCCTCCTAAAGTCTGAAATAACCAAAATGTGTTGTTACAGGTTTGATTAATCTTACCTTAAGTGCATAACTTAAAACCATCCAGTGTCTATGAATTACACCTCTTTAGTTAAAGATTCTCTAAAATTACACCATCCTAATGCCCCTTCTGCTGAGAAGAATGGACAGGAAACTTTTGTAAGGCTATTAACATTGTACTGTGGATGGATCAAAAGATGAGCTTGATGCCTTTGAAATCAAAGTATTAGAGGTGGGATACCAAACAAGTCTGAAATGAGTATCTGGGCATCTAAAATCAACCAGTTACAGCCTCTGTAAGAAGCCAATTAAAAAGCTTACTCATATGGGTTTTGAATGAAACAGACTGACGAATAACTTGAAAGCCAAAGGACTATATATAATCAATCTGGTCACGGTAGAAAGGGTTGGGGGATGGTTCATATTGATATTCTAAGAAATTGTCAGCACCCAAATCTGTTTATTCTGCCCCCCAAATTTATCTTTAAAATTGTGATTAGTCCCAATGCTGTTTTGAGTTGTCAAGCTCACAGTGCAGGATGTCTTAAAATACATATGCGTGCACACACACGCACAAATATATATGTGTGCGTGTGTATATATATATAAATAGAGTGTATATCTATAAAAATAGCATGTATGTATACCATGTGCTGGTTCTGCCTTGGATTTTATCATCACTGAAGTACCATCTGGCCAATATGAAGCACAAAATTAATGAATGCATAACATAAATTTGGTAGAAATAACAGGTTAGAAATAAGCATTGTAGACACCATGTAGTCATGGTATTATTAACACTCATTTGTATGTGCTACTTCAGTTCTGGAATTATTTTTAAAATAATGAATTCTGATAATAGCATACTTCCTAATTAAAGAAGAAATAGAAAAAAAAATCTATCCCTTAGAGTATCAGTGTCTTTTCCTTCTGCTTAAAAGAGATAACAGCCTAAAAAATTAAGGGTTCTCTACTTGTGAATAGCAACAATGTCCTTATTTAACCTTTTGAATTAACTTAAAAAAAAAATTCACATGTAATGCATTCTGGAGGCATGCAGTCACCCACCCCAGTGCTTAGTAATTCCTTGTCTCTGAAGTTCTAGATGTTACACAAACCTCCACAAGAAGAGCTTTGACTGTTCCTCTCCAGAGAGCAGGCTTTCCTGAGTAAATTAAGGACAAGGTTGAAAGTAAGCAGAACTGGGTTCAGTCCTGTATCTCTTCTGCTGACCCGCTGTGTGGACAGCAGCTAAAATGATCTTAGGCAAACCATCTAGCTTTCCTCTACAAGAGGGCTTAGGATTTTCCTGTCTTTCAAAAAGCCCATGTAGCCCATGTATTCACACCGCTTAACTGTTACTTCATTACCTGGATTTATTTTGGGCAGTCCTAAACAGCTCTCTCCAAAACAATTTTTCTCCCAAGGAGCCTTGCCCTAGGTAGGATGGACATTAGTCAGGCCTTACCTTTGGCCTCTGAACTGGGGAACAAGCCTGGCCTGCTTTTACTTAGCGGTGTAGATATAGCCAGAGAAGCTACAATCAATGGATCTTTATGAAGACCTACTGAAAATGTTTACACGCTAGATATTTGTTTCTATAAATACTCATTTTCTTAATGTGTGTAGAAATTGTTGTTTTCTAATCTTGCATCTGTTAGTAGATCTATGACAGCCGTTCAAAACTGTATAAAGAAGGGCGGAAGCCTTGTAAATTGTTCATGGATGGAGTACAACAGGGAGATGATGGTTTCTGTAACAGCTTGCATAGGAAGATGCCAAAGCACACGTGGGAAGTAAAGCATTGATTCTTTAGTACAGTGATAGCACAGAGACAGAATGGGGTTGTAAGCATGTAACCTGATAATGACCAAGTAAACCAAAACTGCAGTTCCCTGATGCAAAAGCAGGGCCCTGCTTGCCCTCTTGCAAGAAAGGCTTTTTGCAAAAGCCAGCTGTATCCAGTGCTGTTCTACTGTGCCTGTTACCTGCCAGCTAACTGCCTTAAAGATAGAGGCTACAGAATTGATGGTATCTGCTATATAACAGAAAGGGACTGGTAAAAGACCTGAGCATTATCACTTGCACAAGTTTATGCATGAGAGTTAAATAGAGAAGTTGAGTTTAATTGTTCCAATAAAGTTAACTTTGTACTTTTTCACTGCTATTTGAGATTTAAAACCAAACAAAAAGCAGTAATACAACCAGGTTTTAAAAAACTTTCAGTGTAGGCTTTCCATCAGAAAAATTCCCTTTCAGCTCTTTTTTAAATGCATGGCCTAATTTAAGAAATATTAATTACTCATGTTGGCACTACGAGGGGATTTAAATTCAGGTTTTCACTGAATCCCAATCTGCATTAAAATTCTGTTTGTTTTTTTTTAATGTTTCTTGTGACTATAAAGAACCTACACAGACTTTCTTTCTGTGATGTTTTTGTAGAGCGATGACAGAGAGACAGATACAGCATCAGAAAGCAGTTATTCCCTTGGCAGAATCAAGAAGAGTCCCAGCTCTCTAACCAATCTTAGCAGCTCTTCTGGCATGGCCTCCTTATCCTCTGTATGTAAACCAAAACCTTGTTTTAATGGCACTTTGCTTTTGCTAATCTCTTCAGTATTCTTTCGGCTCCCTTCTTACTCCTCTTATCTTTCTTCCCTTGGCATCTCAGCCTCCTTCCATTCTTCTCTGTTATGTGAACCCTTGCATGGAATTGTGTTTTAAAAAAAAAAAAATTGGTTTTGCTTTTCTTGTTTTCTAGTAATATATTGGAGCCTGTTCAGGACTCCATTGTGCAGCATACTGAATAAACACTGAACAAAGAGATGGCTTTTACCTTGAGAGCTCACATTTGTAGCTGAAAGTAGGGATCAATTTATATAGAGCAAACATTTAGAAAAGGAGAAGCGGGGGTGGGGGAGAAATAAGTGAAAGACAGAGACAGTATTGGTATGTGGGGTGCATAATTAAGTCAGTGAACTAACTAACCAAAAGTCATTAACTTATGCAGACTTCATTGGGAAAAGGAGAATTTTGGGGAAGGATGTTGAGATTAAAAAAAAAAATTGTACATCCTTCTCTTTCTACCTGTGTAGGGTTTAATTTTCAAGTATGTTTTGTTTAGGCATCTAATTCAGCCACAGACTTTATCACTAACCTTTTTGTCAGTATTTTCAGTAGGCCTGTTGTCCTAAACTCTTAGGCTCTGCGTTCTGCAAGGAAGATCAGCTGAGGAGATACATAAGTAATATTTCAAGGATCTGATCACGGGCAATCTCCAGATCTACAGCATCCTATCACTTTATTTCTTCTATCTCAATGCAATAAACACATCCAAGTTTCTTGTAGAAAACTTGGCCTAACACCTTTGATTTACAAATAACTTTCTTTTGTTAATCTGCTTGCTGAGAAGCTTGTATAATAGTGTCCATTACACTTCGTTATTACATCTAAAGGGGACACAGTTGTTTTCTTCACTGTCTGAATTCTGAGCATAAATTCTACCCTACTCTTGAAGTATCTGGTGAAATGCAGTGCCTGGAAAATTTTTCTCTTCTTGTATGATGCAGGTGAGTGGAAGTCTAATGAGCATCTACAGTGCAGACTTCGGCAATGTTGATGTGAAGGGGAGCATTCAGTTTGCTATTGACTATGTAGAACAGCTGAATGAGCTCCACATTTTTGTTTGCCAATGTAAAGACTTGGCAGTGGCAGATGTTAAGCGACAGCGTTCAGACCCGTAAGTATAAACACAGTAATTTTTTTCCTAATGGAAGTTTTTCTTTTAATGTATAAATGAAAACTGATTTTTTTTTTCCAATCACTATAACCTATTGGAGTAAACAACCAAATAAATAAATGAAGAAGCTATAGCGTGCTTTACGTGGTTTTCCACTCTGAACTGAACATAGAATTGCCACTATAAAATGATATATATATATATATATAAACGTGGGAAGATGAAACTTTTAAGAATGTGAAACTTTTTTTTTTAATTCAACTTTCCAGATGGTAAATCCTGCTTTGATAGGTTTTTCAATAGGATTAGAGCCTATAAATATGATATCTAGGCATACTCTATAGTTAAATATTCTGTACTTGTATATGTTAAGGAGACATTTGAACAGATTACCCCCAGAAGGAGATTAGTGTTCCACTTTGGAAACTATTGTTATACTTCACTATATTCCATTTCTTAAATGTAACAAGCTTAACAACATAATGGCTAGTTAAGTGGATTTTTTTTACTTTATAAGCAAATACTTGTGTATTTTGGAAGGGGAAGTTGGAAAGTGTGGGGGTTTTTGCTCTTCTAACCAGCCTGTCTAAATTTTAGGTATGTAAAGACCTACCTGCTTCCAGAGAAATACAAGCTGGGCAAACGGAAGACCTCTGTGAAAAAGAAAACACTTAATCCAGTCTATAATGAAATACTGCGGGTATTCATCAAACTATTACTAGACATGAAACACTGCATCCATGAAGTATGAGGAACCTTAACTTTTAGGCACAGGTCCAGATGCTCTCAGAAAAGACCTCTATGTTAGGATGAGATGGATTGCTCCATAGAAGTACCTATGTCCTTCCATTCATAGGTTAACTCTGCAGTGTACTCTGGATACAGTATTGAGAACACTGATTGATTGTTGTATACTTCTTGAAAACAAACACAAGTAAAGCATGAGCTTAAGATGCTTGAAATAAAAAGTAAAACATGAAGAGAGTTTTGTTCTGAAATGAAGTGAGCAGTTACAGATGTATAAACCAGGACACATTTTTCTCTAACCTTGCCACTTTCAGACACATCATTGATGAAAATCCAGCTTGTTTTAACTTTTTTTCTCATTTCTTCCTCCTGGCAGTATAAAATTGAGAAGGGTCTCCTAAAGAACCAAAGCCTTAATATCTCTGTCTGGCACAATGATACCTTTGGGAGGAATAGCTTCCTTGGTGAAGTGGAGCTGGATTTAGGAACTTGGGACTGGAATGATAAATCTAACAAGCAGATCAACTGGTTTCCACTCAAGCCAAGGGTAGGTTGCTAAGGGTGGGTTAACTGTTTTGTATTTTCCACTGTGTAAGTGCAAAACCAAGTCATTTATTTAGGCCTGGTCTTGTGTGTTTGGTGTTTTTTGTGCTGGTTATAATCATAAATACCTCTTTACTGATGAACGGAACATACAGTTCTGAGTTTTCTATTAGTCTAGTAAGCAGCTAGCTATTATAGTAGGAGAAACTTTCTCATAGTCTGAGGAGTAGGAATTTCAAGGTATTTTTCACTTACGTCATGTTGCTGCAACAGATACCTGAAGACACTTGTTCCCTGAATATGAAGTAAACCTACTGAGAATACGAAGTGCAGCAACATTTTAATATCAGATGTAATGATGACTTCCGTGTCTATATGCCTCTTGTTTGTTAATGGGTTTCAGCCAAAATCTAAACTTTTAGTTAAGCCACTGCCAGAGGTTCTGGTTTCTTTTGTTTGTTTGTTTCTTCCCTTGAGTTTACTTCATTAGGTCATCCCAAAATTAGCTCAATCCAGTTTTATAATCTGTAGAAGAAAACAGGAATGTCATGGTAGTCTTTAGCACTAGTTTAATTTGACTGATTTTAAAACTGCTCTGGGTAGATAAATGCAACCAAATGTTAACAGGTGCCATGTTCCATCTACAGATGGTCCATGACTCTCTATGAAGTAGTGACATATTCTTGTGACTTCTTGCACGAGAACTCTTGTTGAGGCTGGTTTTTAGATCAAAACATTCCTACAGATATGAGTTTATTAAAGTACACTTTCTGTTGCACAGAGTAAGTTTCCTCGTTGAAAGAGCATATGTACTAGTTTTAAATAAGAGCACAACGGTGGAAAAGATGTGCCATCAAAACCTTTTGGCCTCTCCTGGGTCTTGTTTTCTGCTTTAGTGGAAGAGCTATATATCTGAGGCACTCTCAAGTGGTTAAACATGCCCTAAAATTTCTCATGCCTTGTAAACTGAGGGAAGACTAATGCATAAGGAAACAGGGAAAAAAAAAACTTGCCTCATGTAGAAATCAAACTTGTTCCAGTGGAAAACTTTGCATGGTAAACTCTGTGCGTGAACTGCAAGGTTTGAGATCTGTGAGTTTTTTTCCTTAAATTTCAGACTTCAGCAATGGCTCTTGAACTAGAAAACAGAGGGGAGATGAAACTAGCCCTCCAGTATGTCCCACACCCTGTTGGAGGTATGCATTGCTTCTTTGCTTGGGCTTGTCAGACCTTTTTTTTTTTGTGTTTTCCCCCCCCCCCCCCCCAGGAAAAAAGCTGTTTAATGTTTTTCAGCCAATTCAGACATCTTGTTTTAACATGAAAGTAGAAATATATTTTTTTTCTAGAGGATTAAGTCACCCTGGCCATGAATTCAGTTCAGGATCCGAAGATCACTTTAGAATCTTTTGTTGTTTTTAATGTTACTACAGAAGAAATTACCTTATTGTTATAATCTTAGATTTGTAATGCAGTCTGTATGCGTAACAAAATTCTGTTTTCTCACTAATAATTTTAGAGATTATAAATGATCAGGCAGGTACTGTGATATGTTAAATAAACAGTGATATGCTAAATAAATAATGACAACACACTAAATTCAAGCAATATTAGAAGTAGGAAGTAGCAATAAGTATTTAGAATGCAGAAATTTATAGCAGTATGATCTGTTTGGTTTAATCTTGTCTGGCAACTGATAACTGTCAGATCAGCCAGTGAAGTCAGGTCTTTAATCCAGCCGGCCAGGTAGTCAGTAAGAATCAAATACATTAAGAGCACAAAGGAGCTTATCTGAAAGTACTAGCAGCAATAAATGCTAACATCACATGGACTGAAGACAAGCTGATCTCTTTATCTAGGAGGCTTGGAAAGAGAAGACCAGCAGCATGTGTTTGTTTAGTTGTAACAGAAGAAAAGTCATTGTAGGAATACAGACATGATGTGATCTTGCAGTACTTTGATGGGATGAAGATTGCAGCTTCAAGAGTAGAGAGGGAGGTTGAATTAAGATATGAGATGAGAGTCTAGGCTGAATATCACCTCTACAAATGGGCAGGAACTGCTGCATCATAGAAATTACCTTTAAAAGGGATCTACAAGGCTTAATCAGATGTTTTGTTTCATTTTTCCAGGAAAGAAGACTCTATCTACTGGTGAGGTCCACATCTGGGTGAAGGAATGCCATGACCTTCCTCTTCTGAGAGGCAACAGGCTCAACTCTTTTATTAAGTGGTAAGAACTGTGGTTGAAGACATCAGACATGGTGGCCTAATAATGCTACTGTTATGCTTTCTAATCTTATCTTCATTTTTCTACATTCAAATTAAAAAACGCCTAATTACTTTCTGATTCTCCGTTACTGTAATGCAAACTGTCCTGCAGGGCTTACAACTTCAAGATACTAAGTATATACCACCAAGTAAAATATACTGGGAGAACTTCCTGCGTAATCGCTACTCTTTCGTTTTGTTTGCTCAGTTACTTGGTGGAAGGGCTAGTGTGTCAAAATTGTGCCTGCTTTTATTTGCATTTAAACAAAGCTTGTTTGTGCAAGAGTATGTCTTAGCTTAGCAAATCATGGGAGCAGACAGAAGTGAGAAGCATAGTTGTATTTCTTCCTCCTTCCTTTCTACATACAGACTGAAAATGTAAAGAGACAAGAATAACAAGATGGTTGGGAAAGCTCTGGCAGCAACAAAAAGGTTTCAGCATCATTAGTTGATAATACAGCAAATAAACTCACTTGTGCTCTTCCCCGCCTGACTCCCCCTTCCCTTCCATCCTCTGAAGCACAAGGCTGGATACATGCTGCCAGTATTTCTTGGAAGGGACTGAGAATATGACCTTTGACTTCATCTCCATGATGCTAAAGCGTCTTATCTTCAGGCACATTCTAACATGCAAAGGACAGCGTGAATCAGTAGTTTTTGTCTGTTCGGTATGTTTTATGCTGTGCAAGTGCAAACTGACACTGCTTTTTCTTTCTGAAGTACCATTCTTCCAGACACTAGCAGAAAAAGTCGCCAGAAAACAAGAACAGTGGCAAAAACTACAAACCCAGTATTCAACCACACCATGGTCTATGATGGCTTTAGACCAGAAGATTTGAAAGAAGCCTGCATAGAACTCACAGTCTGGGATCACAACAAACTAGCCAACCACTTTCTGGGAGGTCTCAGGATAGGCCTTGGAACAGGTACTGGACAACCAACACAGTAATCCTTAATTTACAAAATACAGTTTTTTCCTTTTTAACTCCTCCTTTCCATTTCTTCTCTTTTTGCAAAGATCACCTAACAGCCTTTCAGTTATTTATTTACTGAAGAGTTTCATTCAGTAACTTACCTATTCTTCAGCACAGATCCTGAAATGTAAACACTCATAGCGTTATGAGGGTTAGGATGACTGCCAGGTAAGGAGAAATATTAGAAATAAACCTTTGTCTGGCCATACATTGTATCTGGTACTGTTTGAAGTACAAGAATATGCTATTCCTGCACCCAAAATCTTAATGTCTTACCTAGTTTTTACATGCATAAGCTTGTATGTGATGTAAAGACAGTATTGGGTGGAGATAAAAGGATAGATCGGGAATGCGTGATAAGATTTGAAGACATTGGATAGGAAAACTTATAAAAGCAAACAAGTTTTTAGCATAAAGGCAATATAAGATGCGCAGATAGAAGAATTGTATTTTCGCTGTCCTCTCTGGTCTGAGGTGAGGATGTGTTTTGGAGTCTTTTCAAGCAAATACGAGAAAAAATTACTTTTCCCAAATTAACTTCTTGCATGGTTCACCAGAATAACCTAAAATACAAATTAGGATAGTAAATCTCAGTTTGAATTCGTACCCGAGGTTGTATTTCAGCACAAAATCAGTGTCCTGTTTTATCCTTAAACCCTCTCAGGCGATGATAATTGCCCATACATCTTTCTCCTTGGGATTGTGACAAAAAGACTAAGGATTACAAGGAAAAAAAGATGACGAGGTTTCCGTGTGAAACTGTCGTTAATTGTATTTGACAGAATGGTTCAAGTATAAAAATGTAGAACTGGATCTTCAAAGTATTAGGTCAGCTACCTGAGGAGGTGAAACCGTTTTAGAAGACAGGCAAACTTGATTGTCTGCTGTCAACTCTGCAACACATTCAGCAACGTTTCTCTTAAAACTGACATTTTTCTAGGCAAAAGCTATGGAACTACAGTAGACTGGATGGATTCTACTTCAGATGAAACTGCCCTTTGGGAGAAGATGATGAACTCGCCAAACACATGGATCGAAGACACATTGCCTCTCAGGATGCTAATGGTTGCAAAATTGACAAAATAAGGCGGCTTTTTAATTGCTAGTGTCAAAAAGAAACCTTGGGAATGAAATTAAAGGTGTGGGGGTGAAACTTGGAAGAGGAACACAGTAGCTGTTTTGACAGTCTCTCCTCCGTTGCTGTTCTGGTTTTGTGCTGTCAAATGTCACTTCGTATTTCAAATTAAACTTCTGCCTGCAGATTATTATGTAAATTTAAGGAATTCTTTTATTTCTTACTCACTGAAAATGACTTCAAGAAAGAAGGCACTTACAGAATTCAGTGGTAGAGGTAGCTGTGATACCTGGATGCTTGTGTTGCCTAACTGAAGCATTGCTGATTCCTTAAATAATCTAAATTACCAGCAAAAAAAAAAAGGCAAGTCAACTTTCTCTGTACACTTCTAGGATTGTTCATGAAGTGTTATTAATAAGATAGCAACAGGTTGCATTTTGTTCATGCTCATTAGTATGTGTCTGTATCCTCATTACGCCATGTCAGATCTCTCCAGTGAGGAATATGAGCATGAAGAATTCTTTTTTTGAAAGTTCCTTTATCTGTAGTTGTACATTTCTAGGATATGAAAGTCACTTCTGTAATGAAAGAAGCATTACATGAAGTGGTACTGTTGATGTCCTGTTCTGCAAGGTGCAGAGGACTGTTCATGCCAATGTACTCTCAAAAAATCAGGGTTATAAAAAGTTTTCTTATCCATGCGTTAATTGTCTTGCTAGTATACAAACCTTACTCTTAAATGCTGAAGGCATAGAGGTCAAACTTTTTTTTTATTCAATGCTACTCTAAAGGATCTTGAACGTGCCAATTTTAGTGACAACAAGTATGTTGGGTATTTATTCTGTAAAGCGTACTGGTCTGTACCTCTATCAGCTTGTTTTTTGTAAAAAGTAATTTATCTGTGCTTCAGCGCCACCGTTAGGAGAATGCTGGGATTATGGTGGTCTTGGTTTAGATAGCTTTGCAGCATAGGAAATAGGACTGGAATTTGTAACTTGTAGAAATGCATGCTACTAAAGGAAGACCAATGCATAAAATACACAATGTATTACTTTTTTTTATATAAAAGCAGCCTATTAAAGCTAAATAGGAATTAAATGTTTATTAAAACCCAATGTTTTATGTTAGCAATTCAGCATGCAATATAACAAAATGCAGACAAAACATTTCTGAAAATAAATGCACATTTATTTGCTCCAACTACGTTGGTCTAAAAGCTGGTAAAATCTTGCACCTCAGTTAGAGCAGGGAGGGGAAAGGGGCTCTTCACTGCTCCAGCTCAATTGCTTAACTTAATCATAGACATTGAAATGCTACTTGGTATTTATTGTAGACTCTGAATGGAAAAAAGGAAAGGTGCTATTCAACCTGCTGGGGAACCCACTTTCTCTCTCATCAGCCAGGCAGTCTGTGGAGTTTACAAATGCCGAAAGTAGTTGTCAGTCTTGATATCTTACTGCTTCAGGTGTTTTGGGTGAGATTGGTAGCTGGTACAGATTCCACATTGCCAGATACAAACAAAACATGGTTCTTGTATGACTAGGGAACACTGTGTGTACGATGCTTCAGAACATCGTATTTGTACTTAAGTGGTACAGCAGCTACTTTGTTTCTGTATTCTTAAATAGCCACTCCTGAAAGGGTGGCAATTCTGGAAAAGCAGAGGCACCTAGTTTATTTGTATTCACTGCCTATATGAATTCACTTTCACCTGGAAAAAGTAGGTTGCTGTGAACATGACCTACAATTTCACAGGATTAAAGCTTTTGCTGCTGTTGCGTTTCCTGTGAAGCTTAAATGCATTGCTATGTCAAAATATCTTTGGGGCTTCAGCTGTAGGGATGGGGTCCTGAGGCTCTAGACTTGCAGGCAAATGTCATGTAATCTGCTGTGTTCTATCCTGTACAAAATTTTGATAGCTAAACTTGACTGCCAGCAAAATAAAATGTTTGGTTTGTGACAGTGTCAATCTCCTTGTCTCTTGGTCAAGTAGAACATCTTCTGTCTCGCTATTCTTGAACTGTCCTGGAGACAGACACAGCATTTTGTCATTATCTCAAAAGATGCTGCTTACCACCACACTAAATGGATCAAACCTCAGTTTAAATTTTGAAAAGCCACCTGAATGTGAACATAAGATTTACCTGTGCACTGCACCTGTAATTAATTAGTGTGATTAACTAATGACACAGCAGTATTACATACTATCTAGATGAATCAAGAAACTGAGCCAAGTAACAAAAACAGGCCATTTAGTACAAAAATTCAGTGCTCCTCCCCAGTTTTTAATACCTTTTTTTCAGCACGTGCAGAAAATGGAGACCATTATACGTAAACCTATAAGGATAGCTGTCACCACACAGAAAAGTGAGTCTTCCTTGTGCTTCCAAATTTACAGGAGGTCAGCAGGGGCAGTCGCAGCAGCGCCTTTGAAAAGTATAGTAGTGATTAACAATGCTAGATATTAAAGTTATTGTTATCCTTGTTAGTCTGCCATGGAGTCTGCACCATGCTATAGCTCTTTAAGTTAAAGATTTTCAGCAGAGCTTTAGCACCCATGCCTGTCACCTTTTTACTGTTGTCATACACAAGAAAAGGCAAAGCTGTCCTAGTGAGATGAACATCAGTGGAAGGGAAGATTACAAACCAAGCTGCTTTATCAGTGGAAAAAGTACTTCGATTACCCTATGCATGCTGTAGGATTTAATTGTAAGAGTAGAAATGGTACAATGCCACCTCCTGCTAAAGGATAGTATGTTGACTTATTAAAAGGTGCTTGAAGGTAATGGCTACATCTA
>NW_008824754.1:1980287-1985442 GCF_000699105.1 Pygoscelis adeliae | reverse complement strand
AATTCTGTTTTGAAAATATCTAACTGAAGTCATGCAAAATATACTTTTTAAAAAAGATTATTGGTATTTTTTGACATTCCTCTGAACGTGGTTCTCACAATAAATACAGCTTCCCGCCAAATTCATACTCATTCCTAACTACAGTAGTATGTTCCAGATCGATAATACGCTGATAGAGAAATGCAAGTTTATGAAGCCGATTAGGACAAAAAGCTTCAAGAAACGAGTTTCTTTGCTCTACAGTCAAAAGGAAAGGTTTTAGTCATCCATAACCAGAACTTTAAAGGTGTGTAGTTAGTTACTCACTAAAGGGCAGGTTGATTGATTAATAACTATGCTTTGATTCTTAATTCCAGTTCACCTTTATGACAAGGCAGCCATACTCCTAGAATGTCTCTGCATATATCCACCCTTGCCCAGAGAAACGAATGGGAGGAACACAACACTTTCCTTTTTCCTTTTTTTTCCCCTTCACTTTACAAGCTCATCTTTGCTTTAGCCCAGAATGGGTTGGATTTTTTGGTACACGCATATGTATATGCGTCTGTGTGCTCTAAATTACACCATCTTTATGTCCTATAAACCAGGCTTCAAAGTCCCAGCTCTCCTTTCATGCTCTGTGTTCAGAAACCTCCCATTCTGCAAGTAAGCCTGCAAACCCTAGTTGGTGCGGCAACCCGCATCACTTTGGTCTTACCCACTTTGAAAGATCTGGTACTGTGCCCTCCTTGTCTTGCTCGCATCATATCCTTTACCCGCATCACTCGCTCTTCTTTGCTTCATATCCTTTTCCAGTGGAGTCAGCAAAACCTGTACCTGGCTTTTTCCTTCCAGCTGCATTTTTTTTCCCCTTCCCTATCCTATCTGCCAGATTTTTTATTAACTGCTGAATAAAGTTTCAAGTTGTTTAAGGCAAGGGCTGTGTCTTTACTTACCACAGACCTTCAGCATGTTCTGAGAAGGTCAGAGCCTGCTATTCTGATCTCCTCCAGCGCAGGCAGGGTGCAAGCTGAGAGAGAGGAGTTCTTCAGACTTGCAGAAATCCTCTTCCCTTTACCAAATCTGGGTGCTTTCCGGAGTGTCGGCAGCATTTGTTTGCTAAGAAACACTCGTGGGGCTGGCCCAGGTCCAGCCGGCCCAGCTGAAGGCATGAGCTCTGGGGTGACAGGATCTCCATGGAGACAGAAACCCTGCAGCAGGAGTGGCAACAAAGGGTCAGGGGAAAGAAAACACATGGTAAGAAAACATTTTTCTCCTCTTAAACCCTGCTCTTCGTTGTGTTTCCACTGGATGGCCTAAACCTTTTAGTCCTTCCCCCTCTCCTCCGTTTTTTTCATATGTTTTGGCAGGATCCAAGGTAGTGACAGCTGTAGGGGAGTGCAGGACGAGGGTGTAGGCGGAGACCGAGGTGACGTCCCTACCGGCGGTCGCCACTGTGCAGCTCTGAAACTGTCCGTGCTTCACGGGCTTGAATTCAGTTTTGCTGTACGTTATTTGTCGTCCTTCCTTGAAGCTGGCTCCTTCCCATGTCCTATCTTTACCTCCAGTCAAAGCCCAGGAATTCACAAAACCTGATTATCAGCATGCTGTTGCATGTGCTGTGTAGTTTCAGGTCTGCGTCTGAATGAAAAACTCGTTGATCGGTTTTAGGCTGGCTTTTCATATGTCTGGGTAGCATGCTGTACAATCAGGCACCAATAATGATTTTAGTGCCGATGTAATATAAATATTTCCCTTATTTTTACATGAGGAACCAGCCATTACATGCCTAAAATAATCCAGTAAATCAGTGTCAAAACTCAAATGATGAATCATTTCTCCAGGCACAAAGCCTTTGTATCACAGGGCATTCAGTCATTATTAGCATCGTATAGATGCTTTATTTTATTCATAAATCTCTAAGCACAGGATAAGGCTATTCAGTTATTTTTAATGAGCAATATACTATTAAAATCTTATAAATCAATTAGAAGTTTGATGTAACCCTCCATGTTTTACTTGCATTTATAATACTAGATCTGTAGGAGAAAATAAAGGCAGAGGACAAGGATTGCTTAAGGAATTATTTACAGCTTTATCACTTATAAGCTTTTTACCTAAATATAATAGTACTTCTCGTAGCTACAACAACAGCTCTTTGAGAAGGAATAATTAGCAAAGCTAGTAATGAGCAAATGAATAGGCTTGCATAAATACTAAGCCTACATTCTTTGGTTTTGCATTCTTTGGACTTCCAGAGGAACTCCACCAGCTTATCGCAGTGGTGTTGGCCACGTAGCCATTGGGTACCGTTTAGTTACGCTGAATGACACTAAGAGAAGCGGTCGCTATAAAACTTTGTCTCATCTTTGTGTGAGACAGGGGCTCCATGGCTCAGGACGAGAGGGAGGCAGGGATGGCCAACTCCACAAGTGATCCCAAGACGGGCAGAGACGTGGAAGATCTGACACAAGGCCTGGAGGAACTCTGTGAGAGCCCTGAAGAAGAGAAGAGTGAGAAGGCTCTGCTGCACTCGCGCCTAGAACAACAGCATCACCTTATCTGTATACTGAAGAAAAATGCAGACGACGCACGCAAACGCTGCAAAGGCCTGGAGCAGCTCAACATGGAGCTGGAGAAACTGAGGACAGAGGATGCTGTGAAAATGAAAGCCCAGACCCAACGGATTCAGCATTTGGAGAGGCGCTTCATGGATCTGGCCAGCAACCATGAAAAAATGATCCAGTTCAAGGACGAACACAGGAAACGGCATATGCAGCTGTGGGAGGAGAATAAGCGCCTGCGGCAGGAGAACGAGATGCTCTTCAGCCAGACTGTGAGGGAGAAGGAAGCTGAAGTGCTCCAGCTCGCTGCCCAGGCCAGAAAGCTCTCGCAGCAGTTAGACTCCTTACAGGAGAAATGCACTTATGAGAGTCGCAGAGCCCAGGAGCGAGAAAAGGAACTGCTAGAAGCTCAGAGCCAGCAAGCAAGTGCCTATGCCTGGGAACTCGATTCACTAAAAAACCAGCTGCAACGCCTACAGGAGAAGCACCAACAGATTGTTGCACAGGTAGAGCGCACAGAAAGTCAGCAGAGGGCTCAGGGCAGCGAGCTGCAGGCCAAGCTGGAGAGGGCAAACGAGGAGAAAGAGCGACTACTGAACCTGGCCGTGGAGAGGGAAAAGGCTCTGCAAGAGAAGCAACGGGAAATCCAGCAGCTGGGGAAGAAGCTGGAGACTGCAGAAAAAGCCAGGCAGAGAGCAGGAAAGCGCCTTGTGAAAGAGGCGGCAGCAGTGGAGAATGATCTGAAGGTCCGAGAGCTCCAACGACAGCTCGAAAGCAGCGAGCAGGCATACAACGAGCTCTCGCTGCAGTTTGATGCTTACAGAAAGCACAGTACGGATTTACTGACTAAAGAAAAAGCGCTGAATGTCAAACTCCGTCATTTTATTGCGTAACTGCAGCCTTCTCCTCTGTTCTCGTCTCGGCAGGCGCCTCTGTTGTAACACACCGCTGCATTTTGTTCCCTTCCACGAGACTATCTTCCTGTTTCTCTGTAGTGTACTTACCAGCTTAAATCCCCCTAAAAGGACTGTTCTGTAGCCTTGTTTTTTTGTTACACTTTGGCATAAGTAAGAGCTCTACACTGTTAAAGCTGAACGGGGATTGTTGAACTAGTCAAACCTGTGACATGAAAGATTAGGGTGGAAAACATACAATATGAATTTGATTTATTTGGTCCTAACCTCTGCTGTATCACAGATTTTCAGTTTTTACAGTTAAAAGCACATAATTTTCCAAGGTGGACCAAAGCTCGCACCCTTAGCCTTCTGCATTTGATTCTCCTTTGAAGTTCAACAGGGGTTGGGCATGTAAGAGGTAACTTTGAGGCTCCAAAAAAGAAATCCCACCTTGCAACGTCTACGTCATAAACAGTCACAATTCAACAACTTAACAGGTCAAAACAGTAATATCATACAATACCTGATGCTCAAGCAAATTATTGTGTATAGTTGGCTAGTAGCCTTACAGGTTTCTGCGGTTGTCTTAAGTCTTATTTAAGGTCATAGCATTATTTATATCCCTGTTCAGCTCAAAATAAATTGACAGGTCTTTGGGTGACTTCAATAGTCTTTGAAACAGGTTGAGGTTCTAGATGTTCTGCCAGTTTAAGCGTTTTCCGGTTTTTAGGTGTTTTCTGTAGAGAAAATAGTAGCGATGCACAAAATAGGAAGGATGTATGTCTGGCAATTTTTGACAAAAAAATCTTCCCCTTTCCTGTCAGCACTGTGGGATACAGAGGCATCCCACTCTCTCTTGCCTCTCTCCTAGCCACGGAGGAGGTTTTCGGCTGCCGAGTTTCAGCTCCTGCTCTTTAACTCTCCAACAAAACAACCCATGACGGGCCAAATGGCATCCCCTGCCTGGGCTGTAGGCAGCTGCCCCGAGAGCTCTCCACGTCCTTTCCCGCGTACGTATACCTTGGGGTAACTCAACGTTTTAGCTAGTTGTTTGGGTAGCTCTTGGTCCTGAGCATCTACAAAGCAGCAGCACCGCGTCAAGCTTGGTATCTGTTGAGCTCAGTGTTCAGAAGTGGCCAGAAGCAGAAGGCCTGGAGATCCTCCAGCCTGTGACCGGTTCAACTCAAGGACTTACTGAACCAGATTTGGTTTCTACGTAAGTAGTAGCTGTCAACAGACTTGTCTTCTGAACTTCTCTGGGCTCTCCTTGAACCCACGCAAAGCCAGGTGAGAAGTATTGCTCCACTACCTGCTGCACAACGAACCACAGCCTTTCGTTTTGGTCCTGGCTCCTACAAGTGTCATTCCACACCTGTTTTATGGACCACATCCTCCTACTTTTCAACCACCTTTTCCCCCCTGATGTGCCCACTCTGCACGCACATTTAATTAATCTAAATGCAGGCATCGACAGTGTAAACGCCAACTGACCCAGGCTAAAAAACTAGGCCCGTGGTCAGAGAGAAGGAACACAGTAGGACTGGAGTTGGCAGCTGTGTTTTAATTAGTCGACATGCAGCGAGGAGTGCCCATTTCCCTCCGGTGACTGCAAGAGCGCCTAAAACCAGGTACCTAAATAGTCTAAATCTGGGCAGGGGACACTCACTGGCTGCGTGACAGAACAGCCCCCCATGCCTCTGGCCCAGCCCCTGCCGC
>NW_008824754.1:1965832-1979178 GCF_000699105.1 Pygoscelis adeliae | reverse complement strand
CCGCGCCGGCGTGCTGCAGCTCAGCACCAGCCTCTTCAGGGACACGGGCAGCCCCCGCCGCCATCACCACCACCTCCAGCCTGCCGGCGAGAGCAGCGACCACGACTACGCCCTGCCCAGCTCCCGGCCCCCCAGCCTGGAGGAGGCGGCGGTGGTGACGGAGACGGAGGAGGAGTGGGCGGCCCCCGGCGGGATCTGCCTCCACGTGGACCGGGATCAGGTGTCGGTGGAGTTCTGCTCCATCTGCGCTCGGCGAGCAGCGGCCTCCTTCAAAATGTAGGGTCAAGTACCTGCTGCAAGTACTCGTGGGGTTCTCGCCCCTAGGGGCCTCGCGTCGTGGCGGAGGAAGCAGGCGATGGTGCGGAGGAAAAGAATAAATACAGTGGTGATGGGGTGGTATTGGGGGAGATGCAGAGGAGGGGAACCTGGCACGTAAGTGGCCAGGGTAACAAAAAAAATAATCTCTTGAACGGCACATTGGGAGCCAGATGGTGGCCTTGGTTAAAGGTCATGTAAATCTGGCGTGTGGACGGTAGTGGTCTGAGCCTGTTTGGCGTAAGAGTCGTGCAAAGCTGTGTACAGCAGTGCGATAATTGTCGTGCAAACTGACACGCGCATACACACGCAGAGGTGCCGCCAGAGCCCGTTTGCAGCACTTGGGTGAAAAGATCATGCCGACCTGACGCATGAAGGTGTGCTCGGTTCCACTTCGCAGTTGCCAGTAAAGATAACACTGACTACCCGGTCTTGAGTCAGATAATGTCTAGCCTGCTTATCCCGAGGAGCCGAAAATGCTTGCTTAGAAAACCAAACCAAAAACTTCCTTAAGACATCGTCACTGGACAGACTTAAGAAAATAGTAATGATCGGCAAAAGAAAGCATGCATATAAAATTGTACTGCATCTCAGTTATACATTACTATTAAAACCTCTCTGACAGTTTCTCTTTTAGGTGCTTGCCCTGCCAGGCTCCGTTGTGTAGGGGTTAAAGAACAGTCGTTTTCCACCTCGCAACCTGGTAAGGATCAATATATTCCCATAATGCGGTATCAGACAGCTTGCTTTGCTTATGCCAGTCTCATGTAATGACTGGTTCAGGAAATGATTTCTCTGGTCCTTGGCCTACTCTGCCAAAATGTTTCTAGCTCTGGATGATAACTAATAGTGAAAATTACAATCACGTCATTCTAATTAGCTGTTTTCCTCTTTTTCTTTTTTAAATGAGTATGCACATAGTAGCCAATACATGAGCTACGTTTGAATTAAAAAATAAACACTGAAGCCATTTGAAATAGGAATTTTCTATTAAACTAAGTATCTGATGAGCTGAAAAGGGAAAATATGCTAATAAGGGGGATGTGACATTTACAGTCTTTTATCATAGGGGACTGTCCCAAACGTGTAAGTAAACTGCTTTTTAAATGGAAAAAAAAAAGAATTTGTGACCTGTTGGTTTAAAATACTGTCTAGTGTTTGGGATGCACGGTACCTTTAAAAAGTCCTTCTCTAGCTTGCTCTAATTCATGATGCGGAGTTTTGCCCGATTAAACAGAACCTGAACACTGATTATATCTGTACAGTGGAATCCTAACGTAGAGGAGTCACTTTTTTGCATGGACCTCTAACGAGAATTGCGGTTTGAAGAATGCAGTGCATCGAAGTAACTCGTTACTTTAGCTTCCCATAAGTAAATCTCTGTGCCCATGCACACTGAAACTCCTATGTTACTTCAAAGTAGCTTTAAATTTTAAAGATATTGCATGTATATGCATGTGCTTAATTTTACTGTAGAGTTCTTAATTTAGCCTCTTACAGTATCCAGAAATCTATAACTTTATATAATTAAGCACAGTTTGGAGATGAGCAAGTATGTGTCTTGAGGCTAATGATTTGAAAAATGCTCCGTAATTAACCGAGATAGGAGGAAAAATAGTTTGACAAACAGTAGCGTGTGTTTTCTTGTACTAGTCAGTGTTTCTCCCTATCACAAAAGATGAGTGGGTTGTTTTTTCAGTTGTATTATAATGTTTAGGTTGTTTATATGTATGTCAGTTGGGGGAAGAAGGATTGTGAAAATGATAATATGTAAAGTGAGGTTTCACAAAGAATAGACTTTCCTAAAACAGTTTCATTTATTAACTTCTTTAAAAAAAGATTCTATTTAGTGTTTCTGAAGTCTTCGTTTCTTAAAGCCTTAAATTTTGTGTTTAAGGCTAAGTAGAAGGTGAAAGTGTTTTCCCCCACTCATTTGCTTTATTGGTGCTAGACCCTATCAAGTGTTCATCAGTATAAAAGGAGTTTGATTTTTCTTTGTGAAACATCACTGTGTGATAAAGTATATGTGTATTTAGCATCCTTGTTTTTCTTTATGCTAAAGTGGATTCAGCTGTGTTGGGGCAGAAGAGACGGGACCAGCTGCTGGCCACATTTCCTGCTTTATTTTAAAAGGTAGTATAAGAAATGAGAATAAAGGGGTAACAGGGCTTTTGCTGTCTTTGGTTAAAAAAAAAAAAAGAAAAAGAAAAAGGTTGAATGCTGGGATCATTTACTGTCATCCAAGATGTTTTTTTAAAAAGACAATATCCTATTGAACAGGTTTTATTCCAGTGTATGCAGAATTCCATCTGTTCAGGGCATATTGCCAGCACAAAAGAGACTTAGTGGGATATGTGTTACCTTACACCTCTGTGGTGGCATCTGCAGGACTGTTCAAAGTTTCAGTCTTAAATTGTGTAACCCTGCTGTAATTGACGGGTTATACCAGTGCCACAGGAATCGGAGTTAACCATCAAGACTCGTGCCGACTGATACGCAAAATGGAAATAATTGAGTTAGATTCAACCTAGGCTCAATCTGCCTAGCCCAGACTTCATGAACATGCTTTATTTTGAAGTTTAACATGCTTGATGAAAAGAGAAACACTAATGTAGCAAGTATGGGATGTTACAATGGCATTTTTACAGTTACTTCAGCGTAGAAGTGTTTTTTAAGTTAACTTAAGTATGCATTCTTTCTTTTTGCATCACTGCTACATGGTAGAGGTCAGGGACTTAGTTCTGGTCTCTGTTGTGAACCTGCACATCACTCTAGTCATGAAACTACCTGTGAGCTGTGTCTGAGAGTAGCTGATTTTCTGACATGCAAAATGATGTATACCGGTACAAGAACAAGGTCAAGTCCCAAGAAAGTAAGTGGCTGCAGGCATTTCTAGTGCCTACTGAATCATATTTAAACCAAATAGAGGGGAGGAAGTTATTTGAAATTCTAACCGACTGTACTATCTGTATGGTGTATTATTAATGTAGCTTTTTGAAGTGAAAGCCTTGAAATGACATAACTTAATACTTGAAAATATATTGTAAATGTTTCTTTGTAATTATGTGCCATCCAGATAAGAATACAATATCATAATAAAATCAGACTTGTTGATCTTTCAGTTTATGGGCTCAAATGTTTCTTCATCTTTTTCTTCTCATTAATGCCTTGCTTTAATTGAGGGGTTCGTTACACAAAATGGGAAAACAGAAAGGGGAAGATGCTGTTGCTGCTATCCGTGTGGGTCACCTGTTGGAAAACAAGATAAAGTGGAGCAGGGTGTCCAGGAGAAATATGGTTACTCATCTGTCCTTCAAGTTCAGTTTGTGGTGAGGACAAAACGAAGGCTTTATTCCTTGAACTGAAGATAGAGTTATGCTTCTGAGAATCGCCACTCCTTGTATTTTACAGTTGTTTTTCTTTCTTACTGTTTTATTTATGTGGCTATGTTTGATCGATAAACCATGGAGTAGTAGAATACTTACATAAACGCTTCCATGGTCTATTGGCATCTTCCTCCTTTCTGTCCTGTTTTTAGGTTCTGAAGTTTGATGACAGTTAAAAATACACTGTTAAACCATAATCTTTCATCGGATTGTTATTTCCACGCTAAACACTGGAGTGACTGTAACAAAGGTTTGAGGGTGCGGAAAGGACAGAACACTGTTAAAGCTCCAGGGTGAGCCATGCACTGTACTCTGCGATTTCTTTTAGTCTTAAATGCTTTATTGTAGAGGGCAGTTTAAAAGAGCGTGCTGGCCTTCTAGCATCCAGGCATTCTAGGGAAAGTAGTCTGCAGCTTGATAAAAAGGAACATTTCACAAAAAACATTGCTTAAAAATTTAATAGCATACTGGCATGCTCTGCCTTTTTTGGCCTCCAGTTGTAGAAAATACCCTGTTCAGCGTTGAACTCTGTGTTTGTTAAACTGTACATACCACAGAGCCAGGTGCCATCAGTGTTAAGCTGCCATGTTACCTTCATTTTCTAGATTTCGCCACCCCACAGCCGCTCGAAGACTATTTAGCATTTAAATGAGAAACAATTTCATGCTCAGTTCTCTGTTCGTTCTTTACAGTTTGATTCCGGTACTGTGACTCTTAGTAGCATTCTAAATTAACTTCTCTCTCTTTCCTCTGAAGAGCTTAGCAGCGTCAGGGAGGAAAAAACAAATCGGTGTTTCTGCAACCTCTAGCTGCCTGGAGAGGTGACAGCGAAGTAAGTGGAGGGAACGGTATTCCAGATTGTCAGATTTCTCATGCCACTCGTCCAAACGGTCATCAGCTTTCCCTGTGAAACACAGAGATCTTTTGCAAAACGCAAAGGCCTTTTGTAAACTTACTGATTTTTAAGAACTTGGGTTCTCTGGAGCTTGTAGTTAAAGAGGTTTTCTGCTAGAAGCAACATACTGTGTTTATAGAGTTGTATTTGCTATTATTAGTTAGGCTGTAAATGTCTCGGGGATATATTGGGTATGGGGGTTGTTCAAATGGGCTTTGTGTTTAAAGAACACCCTGTGTAACATCACACATTGACAGTAGCTGATTCTACAGTTTTTCACCCAGTTTAAGTGGGATATGCAGATTTGGAGAAATAATTCTGCCTCTGCTCATTAGCAGGAGGATGCCAGGAGCTGGACTAGGGCGGGTACAGGGGAGAGGAGGATATCATTTGCAGGGGGCTGTGGAATAGATTGTAATGTTGAGATTCAGCATCAAAAATGGTACATATCAAAGATAAAATCAGTGCTTTTTTAGTATTTCTGTTGATTCCTACCTGTAGCCAGCCTCTTCATTCTTTTGGCAGTAGTTCAGACTTGGAGTAGCCAGAAGTCCATCAGCATAGGTTATCTATCCGTTAGACACATGCGTTCTTCTGAGAAGGCAGCAAAAGCTATTGCTGCGATACGTAGCCTGCAGCTGGCTTGTTTCTACTAAACGGTAGAAGAAAGGAAACAACCCAAACCTGTTCTAACTCAGATTTTCAAACAGGGAGGCAGTGTTGGCAAGGAGTTTGTTACAGTTGGTAGAAGGCCAAGAACCGGTAAAAGCTCGTCCTTTGACTTCTCGAGTTGTACAAGGTATGTTGCACCCCGCGTATGACATGGAGAGTGGAAGGAGCGTTTCCAGATTTCTGCGAGGGCGCTCCTTCACACACGTACATGCTAGAGCTTACTGACGGCACCTTGGTGTCCCGCTGAATTTCGAAACAGTTTCAGTCTTTATCCTTTAACTTACTTTCAAGAACTTTTTTCCCCCCAGTTGTTTAAGAAATACACAGGTTACAATTGAAAAGTTTCCTTTTTTTATAAGCGCGCCACCTTTCTTGCCTAAGGAGTATATAGCTGACCTCTGACATGACCGATGCGGAACACTTAAAATACGTATTTGCAATTTGTGTATTCATCAGTTATGCTGGAAACAAATACCGGTCTTTGCAACTTATTAAAAAAAAATTGAAGAATGTAAGAATGTGGTTTTTTCCTTGTTTCATAGAATCTTTACCTTTCACCCTAAGAAATTAATATCTAAAAAAATGGGGGTTTGTCCAAATCAGATCATTAAATATCAGAGCATGCACTTTGATTACTCAGAGAAAAATTATCACTTGAATTGATACCAAAATGAAAATAGTACATGGAAGAAAAGATGGTTTTGAATCTCACGCTTTCAAAAGCGCTAGGATCTGTTTTACAGTATCTTAAAGACATCTTGTTAAACGCTTTCAATAACAATCACTGAGCCATTCATTTTTGTTCATAAAGATAGTATTGCAAAGTAATAGCTTTGCATTATGTTTTTGTTGTCACACCTCAGTGGTTCTGTTGGTTGAAGTCCGGTGACTTCTGGAGATACCATAACTCACTGTCTCGTAAAATACTTGCTCCGTGACAATCTCTGAAGTGGGGGTGATTGAGGTAAGGCCAAGATGGCTGTTTAGGTGCAGGCCAGTATCGGAACACCACACCATACAGCAAGACTTTGAATTAAGGAAAACTAAACTAACTTTACGTAACGACCGTTGCGGAGGTAGTCTGCCTTCGCTGCTTCCCTGTGCAAGTCAGGCCGCTACTCCTGGTTAGAGAGAAATAGTGTGCATGATTTTCCTGCTGCAACAACAAATCTGTTAGGAAAAGGTAGATGAGTATGATGATGAAACACCTTTAATACATTTTTCAGCAGTGCTAGAGCATAAATTTTAAACCAATTCAATTAAAGGTCTCAATGCTGAATTCTTAATTCTCATTAATAATAATTCTCATTAATCTCATAATTCTCCATGTGCATCTCTGGGGATACTAGAATTTTATTGAAGTGTAGATCTTGCTGACCAGCAATCGTATGGGTTTCACAGTTAAGACCACACATCAGATTGAGATGATTGCTTCTCTAGAAAAAAAAAATTCTGATTTAGTTCCCAAACTGCAGATCTCATGCAGTAGGAAAATTACCAATTTATACTGCTCCAGAACATAGAGTGGCCAATGTGAAGACAAGCCTGACACATAAGTGAATGACTCCAGACCACTGATCTTGAAACTCGAGGCAGCTGAGATAGCACAGTAACAGCACCAGCCATCTGAGGCCTCTCAACGCAGTTCCTTGCTTCAGGGAAAGGCTAATTTCAAGGCAAACTGGTTGCAAGGACAAAGTTTGTTCTGACTAGGCTTTTTTTTTGGTCACTTGATATATATGCTGGGAAGTCTGACAGGAGTATCACTCCTGATCTGTGGTAATAGCTCTCCCTACGGTGTATAGAGTGACCCTTGTAACAGCCTAAACGGGCTAATCTTGTGACAGAAATTCCATGCTAGCAGAACGGAGGAAAGTTCAGGGAGAAAAAACCACTCAGATTTTGAGGAATCTCTAGAAAAAAAACGAACAACTTTCCTTGACATCCCCCCCCGCCCTTTTTTTTTTTTTTAAATCACTGTGGTTTGCATTATGAAGAAAAAACCCTTTTCAATAACTCATTTATACAGCTTCTAAAAGATGTAGCATCACCTTAGAGCCAAACACTAAGCAGCCAATATAAATGCTTTTTTCCCCCCCATTTACAAAGAAGAGACACCTGTCCTTATAAAGCTGTTATTCAGGTGTATATACTAAGCTGGACATAATGAAAAACTTCACTTGCATTTTAAGTTCAGAACTGAAAAGAATGCCAGTGCAGAGTCTTAACTTTGTTTTTCTATTAAAAAAGACAGCAAGCAACAACTTCTTTCTTTGTTTATTATGGTTACTTATCCAAGGCAATTGGAAAGTTGCTTAACTTCATGCTTGTAACTCTTCCGGATCCCTGCTAGTGTTCATCTGCTGCAGTATTTTGACATATATTCCATGATGTTTAGTGGCAAGATATAATCCAGTTAGAACCTGTATAACTACACCCAAACTCATCTTTCTAAAGACAGGCTGAGCAGTTGTGAGCCAGAAGCGCAATACGTTTTCCTTCCCCGGCAGGGGAGATGAAGAATACCTAAACAACATAAACAATGGTAGAAACTTAATTTTTTTTCCCCCCATCCAATTTAAGCGTCAATATTTAACATTAAAGTCATTAAAGATACTTAGGTAGATATTCATTCTCCCCTTGCTCTCCTAAGTTAAATTCACCCGGTGGTACTGGGCTCTCCGGATAAATGCTATACGCCATCCTGACCACGTTGCTGACGCCTCGCCGAGTCTCACCATCCCCTCACTGTGCTCCGACCCAATCCACAGAACTACACCCGCCCAGGAGTCTGGCAGCTGGGCACTGCCAGGATCGGTGAGGTCTCTCAGCCGTCCAGCCAAACAGCACTAAGCAGCAATCTTCGCCGCTTGGCAGGACGGGAGCCACAATTTCACGTACCCAGGCACATCATGAGTAGCTTCCAAGGTTCCAGCTAAAGACAAGTTCATTACAACCTATCAGTTTGCGGATCTTGTTTCACTTTGGAGGCTCGGCATAGCTCTTACTAACTTTGCCTTGTAATGAGATGACCTTAATGTACATCTCCTTCCATGTACTAAAAGCCTACAAAAAGATAGGTGTGCACAGACTAAAAAATCCACGGAATTGAAACTGAGAACTGAAGATCTGACCAACAAATACATTTCACTCACTGCAGGTTAATAAGACGTACCTGGCTGCAAGGCTTGCGTTCATGGGGAGAGCCAGGAAAACAGGATAGAGACCACCCACAACAGCCCCTATCAATCCTCCTCTGACCACAGCGCAGACCTCACAGTTTAGGTCACCTGCATGACAAACAATATTTCACTGTCAATATCCACACAGCACCGCCACATCAATTTATAAGCTGCGTGCAACAACATGGCAACAGGCACTTGACAGAAATGGCCAAGCTGTGCAGGTACGCAAGAAATTTTGAAAGAAGGACTCCTCCTTTTGAAGAAAAAAAAAAAAAAAAAAATTGTTCCAACCCAGGAAGAATTTATCACTCTAAAGTTGACCTTCAGATGAAATCGTACAGTTGGGGGAAACTGAACTGCTTTGTTGCAGTCACTTTTACATGACTTCGAGTGAAAGATGCTAAAAATCAATGATGCGTAACAGGAAGTTTTTTTATAAACATATATAAACATACATATCTCTCCTTTCCCGCTCAACTGCAACACCTCAGTGCTGCCCAAGGCATTAGATAATCTGTTTTTCAAACCCTGCTTTGCAAACTGAGGTTTTTCAAGACCACAACCGTTCAAGACCACTGTTCTGCAGAGAGGAAAAGCTCCTCTACTGTTACGTTGCGTACCGAAAGCAAAGCCCTTTCGAAAACAAGGAGTAATGAGGTTTTTACCCGAAAATAAAGGCTCACGCACAAAAACTTCATAAACTGCTGCCATCGAAAGAAATGGAATAACAGCCATTGGCAAAGCGGACACCAAGGAAGCCCTTCTGACGTGTAGGATGTTCCTGAAGAAGTTATTTGCCACCAAGCCGCATAAGCTTGCATTTGCTGCAAGGAAGTATGAGCCATGATTACAAAGGTTCCTGTGAAAGAAGGAAAGTCGCTTCAGCAATTGAGAACTGTAAAGAAGTTTGGTTTACTCAGTGCTACAATTCACTTCTGAATATCCTACAATAAGAGGTAAGAGATCTAAATCTCTTGCTGGTGCAAAATGGGGAGTAACTCCTCTCAAAAGCAACCGGTACAGCATCCTTCACTACATGCCCGAGTTCACACACACCTCAAGAATGAAGTGACAGAAAGGCTGAGAAGCCTTTTCTACTATTTTTTTTTTTTTGTATTCTGGCTAATGGAAACTTCATGAAATTGGCTCTCCTAATCAGCATGTTTCTAAAGGAGAATGTTTTCTCATGAGAAATTAAAAAAAATATAGATATATAATCACAGCTGGCTCCTGTAATCAGCCTTGTTTCTAGCCTGCTTACCCAAAAGTATAGATTCAGTTTCAACATAAGAGCTTACAGAACAGATCAGGTGGGACAACTAGGGCAACTAGGATCTTGCAATAACCATCTCAGCAGCTGCTGGCAGATCATTTGTAGTGATTCTGTAGGCTGAAGGGCTGTAAGCCTTCCTTGTGTGCATGGAACACACGAATTTAAGGTCCTACCTTGCTAGGAGGTTACGCTAGTTAAAGGTTGCATACTGGTTTACAGAACTGGAGCTTCTGTTTTTCCCTTGGTAACAGAGGGAGTGGACTCCATTATCTACAATGCTTTTAACAGACGGTTTAGAGCAGCTACTCCTGTTGCAATCTGTAACACGTTGAAGGCAGAATAGAACAAAGTCTGGTCAGAGATAGTCAGCATTTATTATCTTGACAAACAGTCCCCATTTGAGTACACGCCATCACAGCAGGTAACGCAAGAGGGAATGGGAAAGCATGCCAGTTTTACAAGCCTGATGAGCAGTTTGTGATTTATTTCATTTGACTCGCGGAAGGAAGTTGTGCATTAATTTTAGCATTAGACCTGGCACAGTCAGTCGATTAGTGGAAACAACTCTTTGCTTTAGGTTTCCACAAATCTAAAATTCCCAGACTGACAACTATTGCCAGGCAAAGCAATTCACCGGAAGGCACTCCGATTCTGAGGCTGTGCCAATATTATTATGTTAAAGGTGTATTTTTAAAACATGTCATAATTGGATTTATCGCTAAAGCCCCAAAGAAAATAAAATGCTTAACCGGTCACAAAATTTATGCTAGGCCAAATGTCATTTTTATTTGCAAAATTATCAAATGTGACAATCTCTAAACCATTTAGCAATGAAAATACATGATTTTTACAAATCCGCCTACTTAAAATTATTCTACATTTTAATGCTCAGAGTAACATTAAGCACTGACAAAATCATACAAAAAAGACTTCAGAGATGTAGGTGCTAACCTTGCAAAACCTAAACATTATAAAACATCTGACATCAATGACACCAACTATTTCTCATTTTGAATAGGAAAATACTTTCATTCTTGGTACATACCAGATTTTCAAACATGAAAATAAGCTACTAACAATTCAATCCTGATGCTATATAGCAAGAACTTTACCGGTCAGATATCCCTCTTGCCCTTGTTTAGGAGCTATGTTTCTTTTTTTGTGATTTGTTTTAAAAAGAAATCTGCTTTTCAAATCACCATTCTCCCAATACCGGATGCCACTCACAGAATGTCCCCAGAGCGCAGTTTCTGCAAACCAGCCATTTCATTCTGTTGGTACGTTCACAGTCGCAGGCAGTGAGATGCATGCGTGCAGATACATAAATGTGGAGGACTGAGATTAAAATTTAGCAGCATATTTAAGAATCGAAAATCGAGCAAATTAACGTACCTAGGACCAGCGGAATCTACTCAGGCTTACTGATGTACAGAACTGCTACACTGCACAAAAGGAAAGACAGGGAGGATGGAAGGGTTGGGGTTTGGTGTTTTTGTTTGAAATACTAGCTCCCTAGTGTTAAAAACGAGCTTTGGTGAACAGGAACTCGCTCAGTCTGAGAGCAGCATGCTTCCTCTTCCCTTCCAGCCATTACTGACCTCCCCTCTGCGTATACAAACTTTAAGTCCTGCCAGGGTGGTTTCAAATAAAGGCGCACGCCCCCGCAGCTATTTCTTTCCAAGGCCCAGCAGTCCCTAAGTACCACAGCTTCTACCAAGACGTTACCACATCACCACTGAGGTATCTGCCTCCCCCTTAGCTCCCCAGCTCTTCCGGGGAAGGAGAAGTGGTGTAAGTTGAATGTGAGGGAGGGCAGCAGATCCTACACAAAGCTGCACCACTACCTGTAATGGGAGGGATAAAGCCTTGGTGTTGCTCCTTCTCACCTGTGTGGGGAGGGCCTGTGTTACTACCGGCAGTTTGTTTAGCCAGCAATTTAGTTCTATTAAATTTAAAAAAAAAACAAAGCTTCCTGTTACTCTTATGTACACAGAATTTATCCAAGATGATACACACGTGCAAACGGCTCCTTATTACAGAACCAGCTCAGGTTCAGTAAGGTTTTGCAGTGAAATGCAATATCACAAAACACAAAAAGGTTGTTTGTGAGGCCCAGAAGGCATTTAGCTGGTTTTGTGCTGCACAGAACCCTGCTGGTGAGCCAGCACGACTCTGGCTGACTCGTCCACCACCACCACCTGGATACCTCAGTCTCACCTTCCTGAAACGGGGAGCAGGGCAGAATGAAATGCAGGAACTAGCAGGTTGACGCTCACTCAGTTCTGGCCGCAGGCCAGCCCTGCGGGACACCAGATGACTCCTGCAGAATCTCAAGAGTCTCTGCCTTATGCTCTCCAACATTTCAGTTTCCTAGAAAATTTATTAGCTCTAGCACAGGACTGTATGAATGCTCAGAGCCAGTCGGGGCCGATCAGCCACCCCAGAACCCGAAGCATCGGGGAGCATATGCCAGAAACCGGCTAGGCAGGACCAGAGATAAGAGTGAACTAACCATATTTAAAAAACACAAAACAAGTTTTCTGTTCTGGACAATAATAAGCATCTTTACAATCAAATATTTTTGCAACTGCAAGGAAGATTTGCAATAGAAGAGTAAGGGAAAAGAAAAGCCTCCAAAAGACTTGAAATGTTTGATGCACTTATCTTCATTTATTTTACCAGCACTTACTGATCTGCTTTAGGAAGCTCATTGAATATCTTTTGTATGACTTCCACCCGCTTAAATCTTTCCAAATATAGTCTTTGCTGCGGAGAATCTAGTTCAAGAAACTCTCTTCCTGTCATCTTGAAGTCCTGGATCATAAGAAACAGACAAACAAGTGTAATCAAAGTTACACAGCCCCAATATGTATCAAATAAACTTCTAGACTCTTTTGGCACTATGCAATCACAAATGCATTTCCTATTTTTCATGGCAGAGTTTTCAGACACAAAGGCCACTATCCAGCTACAGAAGTCTGTGATATTTATGACAACATGAACCCTAACAAACTGCTTTCTTTAGTGACATTGCAGCTGTGGTTTGACAGTTGCTCTAAGCCAACTGAAGTACTCACTGGGATGAGGATGGACTGTCTCACCCTCCAGATACTCCTGCCCCAGCACCTCCAACCCTGGGGCCGTCCAGCAGCTTGGATCAGGAAACACACAGACGAAAACTGCTCAGAGGAACAACGGGCAGCGTACTTGTTTTTTCCAGCTGGATCACCTTCTAACACAATGATCCCTAATGGCAGCAGCACAAAGGAAGATGCTAACGGGACCACAGATTCTGGCAACACTCCAGGTTTAAATTGACTTAACTGTCAAACAGAACCGTAAGGAAAAACCCCAAATAAATCCATTCTTTGAAAAGATTTAAAGAAATCATGAAGATATCTACTCTGCTTTTATATTCCACGACTAAGGACTTTTTTGTAATTGGTACTCTTAGTCAGAGACATGTGTCAAGTCAGAAAGCGTAAGTTGTATTGGGTTTACATGGCAAGGTTTTGGTAGCGGGGGAGGGGGGCTGCAGGGGTGGCTTCTGTCAGAAGATGCCAGAAGCTGCCCCCATGTCCGACAGAGCCAATGCCAGCCGGCTCCAAGACGGACCTGCC
>NW_008824754.1:1964420-1964780 GCF_000699105.1 Pygoscelis adeliae | reverse complement strand
GAGCCTTTCAGCTGATTTTCTCCCTCTGTCCTGTTGAGTAGGCGGAGCGATAGATTGGCTTGGTGGGCACCTGACGGCCAGCCAAGGTCAACCCATCACAACAGCTTTTGATTAAACCTGGTATTTAGTGATTCAAATGCTTTTTATATATGTTTCTCCTCAGAAGAAAGTTTCCCAGACTTACTTGGCTAGTCGTACTTACCGTAAGTTTCTTTCGCAATTTGAAGCCCGTGTCCTACGGCCTGCCTATAGGACTGCGCCGCAGTTCAGGCTCGGCGGGATGCAGGAGCGGGGTCAGCAGGGACAAGCAGCAGGGGCTCACCCGGGATCAGCGGGGGCGGGGCCAGCCCTGGTGGCTCC
>NW_008824754.1:1958045-1963679 GCF_000699105.1 Pygoscelis adeliae | reverse complement strand
TTCCCGCTTGCACCCCCTCAGCCCCCGCCTCGCCCGCTCCCCTCCCGCCTCGCCGCCCCCGTCCCTCTCCACCAGCTCCTTTGTGCTCCCCGTCCCGTCCCCATCCCGCCCCCCCTCGCCCCGGTCGCCTCTCGCTTCGCCCCACCTCCGTCCGCTCCCTCATTCCCTCGGCTCCTGCCTCTTGCCCGTCCCTCAGCAACCCGGGGGAAATCGTCCTCTTCCTTAAACCTAGCCCGGCTCCCCCCGTTCACCTCGGCCCCATCCCGGCCCTCCACCGACCAAGCCAGCCCTCTCTGCCTTGTCCCGTCTCAGAAAGCGACGGGCGGTCCCCTTTTGGGCCGGGAGAGGCCGGGGGGAGGGGAGAGTCCCTGCTTGGAGGGAAGCGGGGACAAACGGATCCCAGTCGTGAACGTTAAAGAGCAAAACAGAGCCGCCCCCTTCACAAATACAGTTTCTGTCTCCTAAAGAAGACGATGCAAAGCAGAGCCCCGTCATGTGCATCACAGCTCCTCGTGCGGGGAGGGGAAGCGTTTGGAGCTTGTCCACCTTTTTCATACTTTTTCTTAACCAGCTAGATGAGGAAAATCTATCCCGCTTCTGTTTCTCTCTTTTTGTTTTTCCAGAAAAAGGGAGAGAGAGAGGCTCGTATTGAAGCCAACCAGCTGCGCTTCTGAGTGGGAAACTCTGGACTGATCTCATGGCTTGCTTTTTATTTCATTAATACTTCATTATCTCTGAAAATGAACCATTTGTGAAGCTCTTCTCCTAACCCTCCTTATTCCTCTTTCACGAGGTGGCTGCTGTGCAAGGGAAGAAATGGCATGAAGTAAATGACTCCGGTATAAAGCAATCTGCTTTGCCAAAGTGCCCAGTGAGCAGCACTGTCACTTTAATGATTCCAGGTCAAGGGATTGCTTTCCTCGTTTTCAATCCTCTCTTTTAATACATGGGAGGATCAGAGGGACGTTAAAGACTGTAAGGCTGGGTGGCTTGCAGATAATAAAAATGAAAGTGACTGGCCAGTGACTTCTGTTGGGTTAGAGGGTGATAAGTGAAGGCTGTTGTCTGGTGAGGAAAAAGGGACCTTTTCAGTCTGCTGTGTAGTCACCTAACACATAGCTAGCAGAATTCATTCAAGAAGTGAAAGAACTTAAAGAGTCACTTTGGATTGTTTTTGTCTTCCTCCTTATTTGGATTATTTGGGCGTTTTTGTCCTGCAAATAATATGTTTTTGAGCACGTACAGGTGGAGTATTAAGACAGCTGCCTAGAGATGGACTGTGCCTTAACTGTATTACATAAAATCTTTTAATTTTCAAACTTTGCTGCCAGAAGAGGAGTTATAATAAGGTTTTATATTGCCAAGGAGCATTTTCTCTTGTATTTTTATAGATTCAAATATATTTTAAAGAAATTGAAAACATCTCTTAAAAAAAAAATCAAAAAGCTTCTTTTTTTCCCTTTTTTTCTTATTTGTGGGAAGCATCGGAAGTCCAGTACAAGAAAGCAGCAAGTATTGATAGAAATGAAGATTGAAGCTGCATTTCCTAACTGAACTGTAAAAGTGTTTTGCAATAGATAGCCAGTTCCTGACCTCGCAAAGTGTTCCAGTAGCACATCGTTAATACCTGTAAATAAGTGCTTGCAACCAGATTCAGAAGTAGGAAGAAGAATGCCAGTCAAGAAGAAAGGTGGGCTATGAAGCTTCATATCTCATACTGTGTCTTCATTTTGTTAGATTGTTGATTTCTAGCAGTGACAATTTCAAATTAAAAGTGTTTCGATGGGGGATTGAAATTGTTTTTCTTTTGCGCTGAAAATGGGAGAAAAATCTGTGCACTTGCAATAATAATTTTTAAAAGTATCTTTATGCCGTATTTTAAGACTTGTCGTGTCAAATTTGGCCTCAAATAGTTATTTTGTAAAGATCAGCCATCAGAGATCTTGAACAGAAACCAAGAGAAAAGCTTGGCATTTAATTTTGTGAGAAGCCTCTCTTACAAATGCGAATGAATTTTAAAATCACAGGTTTAGTCTGTTATCTATTCTTTACATGTACGGTGGATAAACATCAGCCATCAGTAGCAGCATAAATAAATAACAAAGTTTCAAGGCTAATTTTAAATAAAAGTTATGAGAGTTGTGTTTTGAAGGCAATTTGAACGTGTTTTTTTTAAATGTGATTTTAACTAACTTTGATTTCTATGCTTTAATACAGTACAAAAGTACTATCTTTATGACTGTTGTGTGTCAGCATTTAAGAAAAGATGACCAGCCTTACGTTTTGCCCCTTCTCTCCTGAAGTTTGTGATTACAGCAAGTATAGAAGCAGCTTTGGAAAATGTGGTTTCCAGTGTTCAAACAAGAATTGGGAAATATGTGAGGGCAAATTCTTACTCTGGAAACACTTGTAGACCTTAGGTTATTTCTGGGTCCTTGCAAATACGACACCGATTTAAAATTTCAGAATATTCTGATAGAATAAATGGCATGTGCACCTTTTCTATTCGGCTCATCCATCCAGGTGTCCCTGGATCTGATATATCCCTGGATCTGACAATACCAAAATGTGGGGGAAGGAGCAAAAAGTGAATGTTACACAACAGAAATGGGGTTATAGTCGATGTGACTATGGGTTCTTTTCCTTGTAGGAATAACCCTTCAGTATTAGTTATGAGTTAACATTTACTATGTAAATAATGATAAAAACACGCAGATTGCTAGAATTATTTTCATACAAAAAACAATAAATGGGATTTTGTGATTATTTTAACAGATGACAGTGTAGAAACGAATTTTCAAAACTGAAATATTTTAACGAATCGTATTGTCATTCATGTAATTACGTACAATTATATGTAGTAAAGATGGGAACGTGTATGGAGGAGTACCATCCCTTAATAATTCATCCTGCTGTGCTGTAAACGTGTCACCCTGATGTACTGGTGAGGCTTGCGTACTCTACCTGTTTACAGAAGGAAAATTAAGACTGTCTTTTCAGTCTTAATCCTGAATTAGGTGGTTTACACTAAGGATATTTCTGTGCCGGATGTTTAGCTGTAATTCAGTTTCAAAATACTTGCTGCAGGATTTTTTGGGTGAAGTCTTATGGGCTCCTTTGTGCAGGAAGTTAGATTGGCAATCATAGCGGTCTCTTCTGGCCTTAAAAATCTGTGGGTTTCCTGTTTGTTTCAAGACAGTCTGGGTCAGTTTTAATGTGCATCAAGGCTTTAATTTCTTCTTCTCTCTTATGAGGATATGTATTTTTACAATTTAAAAATATGAACTCAAGACACCCAAATATCCTCCTTGAAATACTTTAAACTGTCACATCAGTCAGTGCACTGAAGTTGCCAGTGTGAATGTATTTGAGTATTAAAAGGATATTGTTAAAAAAGTATTTCAACATGTAAATTGCAGGATTAAAAATGTTAGCGAATCAGCAACTTTATTATTATTTTGAATGACTTAATTTGTCTAGTTCATGCAATAGACTTTAACTTTCTAAATGTAATTAAAAGCATGCTGGCAACTTGAAACACGCTACCATTTAAAAAAAAATCTGCTATTGTTACAGGTAATCCCTATTACTCCTATGAATATTGGGGAGATTGAGGGGATTTTTCCCTGTTTTTTTTTTTTCCCATTTAGTTGCTTTATGCTTTTGACAGCACTTTGTGTCTAACTAGTTTCATATTTCTGTTGATGATTTATTTTCCCTTTCTGGTCTTACGTATTTGGGAGTTCATGTCTACTGCCTTGCCCGCCCATGCCATCTGTAGAAATCTCGGTGGGGTACTCTCTTCTAGGCTGTACAAAAGTATGTATTTCAATAGCAGCATTAAGGACAGGATTATCCCTCTCCCTTTCGGCACTTCTTTATGTGTTGCTGTTTTGGATTTGATCAAAATATTCTCCTAAAATCAATCCTGAGACAGAGAAACCTGTAAAAACAAGTTTTAAAATATCCTGATATTTATCACTCGAAGTTGTTACCATACACTGCTTACTTTGGCATTGACCGGTTCTGGGTCTTTCTAAAGAACAGTGAATGCATTTTGAGAATTTGCCTTTGAAAGAACTCTCACATCCAGTACTGGTCTTCAAATTTCACATAGCTTTGGACCTAATTTACACTTTACCTTACTGCTTGATGTCTGCCATCTTGCTTTTAAAAGTCTAGGCCCTTTTAGTCAGGAAAAAAATAGTTTACTTAATAGTAAAAAACATATAACTTAGAGGAAGCATTGATTTCTTATGGCTGTGGAAAAAAAGGCTTGCTCCTGGTTCTGGTCATGTTTGTGTCAGTATGTGATTGCCCTCGCCTGATGTGCTGGAGTGAAAGGATTTTGTTTTCTCACTTCATTCTGGAGGGAAATAAGGCTCCACGTTCCCAAGAATATTCACAGAGTTGGCATGCTTGCTGTCAGTCTCAGAAGAAAAAAAAAAAGAGCAAGGCTGGAAGGGGAGAACGGAGTACCCTGCAGGGGTTGAACGTGCTCCCTTTAGATAAGGGGCAAGACATTGTATGGATTATTGCACTAGTGCTGCGTGATTCAACAAATGGCCATTCTCTTTGGCTTTTTTTTTGCTCATCTTTCACTGAAGTACACTTAAAATTTTAAATCAAAAGAGACATTTGATTTTAGTTACAAACTTATTTGTTGGACAGTACCATTTAAAGATGATAGGGGATGAACAAATTTGAGAAATAAATTAATTATTTTTGCTTATTTTTTACTTTACTTTCACAAACAAAATAGGATACATTTGAATACCACTATTCATAACAAATTGATGGAACTTCTTGAAGAAAGCTTCGCTTCGAAGTAAAATAATACTGCCATACAGAAGAAGTGAAGTCAGGTTACTAAGTGAAGTCAGTTTTTTGTGTGTTTTTAGATGTCTTCTCTCTCTCCCTCCCTGAGTTACTTAGCTGAGTTGATTTCTGTTAACCGTAAGGGACTATATTTAGATCTGTAATTGCATATATTTTGGATTCATCTGTGGAATAGTTAAGAGCATAAAATGTTACTGTAATTCAGTCATGTCTTTCACAGTGACAGAAAGAACTAATTAGATCCATGCTCCTCTGTGATGGAGACCAGATTCCAGTTTTGGAACCCTGCTTGTGATTCACACAGAGACGGCAGGAACCCCCACACCTCGATGCCTGGCTGCACATGTGCTTCTAGACTAACCCTGTCATCGTCTTTATACATCTAGCTACGTCTAGGCAGTAAGAGATACTTGAATGTTGGGGTTTATACTGCCCTCATCCCACTTTCTGTCTCTGAGAGTGAGAGGAAGGGTATCTTTAGCCAGATGAAACCTGTGGGCTGCTATTACTATCATCTTGACTCACTCCACCTTGTCGCCAGTTTATAAAGGCATGCTGATTCTGTTTGCCATGGAATAACTTTTTCCATCTTATATAAAGAAATGGTTTCAAGGACGTGTTTTATTAAGCACATCAATGTCAAGAATTAAAAAGTCTCAATCTGATCCCACGTGGACTACTTCTGTGCCATTTAGAAGAATCTGACAGATATGCTTTATGAAATGCTAAATTTTGTACTGGTAATGCTAGGTTTATGTGGCTGGTGTGTTGAAGAGCAGAGGCGGCAACAACACT
>NW_008824754.1:1924847-1958009 GCF_000699105.1 Pygoscelis adeliae | reverse complement strand
AGACAAAGCTAGCTCCCATTAATGCATTGAAGTTTTTCATATCCTAAATCTCTTTAAACTGGCAACTTCTTTTTAGGTAATAAAATTTAGATTTAGGATCATAACTTTTTGCGCTCAAAAATCTTAGTGAATGTAGTTGTAGTCTCCTTACAGCTTGCAGCAGGAAATCCAGCACGTGTTGGAGGTTTTTGTTTCCCTTTTACTTCTACTAAGTCATTGGTATTACAGGCTTTTTGTCCTTTCAGTTGCTGAAAAAGCATTCTCAAATAAGTACATGGCTAAAAGGCCACATTTTTCACTCCAAGTTCTGTTCAGCTACCTCTCAGTTTTTACAGTGAATTGACTGGGAGCAGTGCAAAGTTGTAGGTTATGTTTACAGACTGTGGAAAGAACAATTTTAGTTTTCCAAGAATTAAACAAACAAGTGGCAGAAAATTGCTATCTAAACTTTGCCAACTTTCACCAGAAAGCTTTGATTTAAAGACGTATCTGCTTTTATGGCAGTAATCTTTTTCCAGCCAGACATTGTTTCCTCTGTGAGAAACAGTGAGATATTTTGCACACAAAAGGACTATAGGAGCAGGCATAATACAGAACAAGTCTTTGTTATATAAATGTGGGCTGCAAAGCTAAGTGGACTCTGGACTGGGAATAGTGAAATTTATAGTCTTCTTCCAGCTCTACCATTGTTCTGGTATTTGTCAGATATTTAATGCAGATCCATCCCGTTTTTGTTGCCTCATCTGTGTAGGGTGCCCAGCTTGTTGTCCTGGAGGGCTTCTTTGGTCAGCAGAGAGAGATCCACCTTCAAAGGGCATTTTAACCCGCCTAAGATCTGAATTGTCTTCTTGACAATTGTCGTCATCTCTCTCTCCATAGACCATAGAGGGAGCACAGGGTAACCGCACTAAGTCACTTGCCTCAGTTAGACGATGTCTCAGTCTCTCATATAAATTTTAGTGGAAAACCCATCTCCTTAGCGGACATATTTATGAGAGCCAACGTTGTGTTTTCTATGAGTGCTATAAATTAACACTATTCATTATTTTTGTGGGGAAAAAAGTGTTATAAATTATTGTACTGTTAGTCACTAGAATTGCAGGCAACCGTAGTGTTGATACAGACACAAGAAGCAGCTGTGCATCCTCTCCATTCCTGTTAAATGCATATTGCACTCAGTAGAAGTAATGGTGGCTTGCATTATAAACATATTTTTTTCCTTCTCATCCTCTCTTCTTTCCTCCTGAGTTTGTTCCAGATGGCCAAGTTACATGTCAGAGGGTGACCATGGAGAAAAAGCTGAATTTGTAACTAGTGGCCAGATGTGATAAAAGATGATTTTGCAGTCCCTGCTTCAGCAAAATGAGAAAAATCTGCCTTACTCAGATTTGCTTGTTTTGGTCAGGTCATACCAGGTTCTTGCTTCTTACAAGTATTTGAGGTCTGTTTCACTATGGTATCTTCTCGTATTTACTGTAGATTAAAACAGTGCCAAACAACATCTTTATAAAAATAAAGGTCATGTTTTCTCTTGCCATATTCACCCCAGAAATAGCCAGCAAAGCTACCTTGACATGGTAGGTGATGACAGTAGTAACCAACATACAAAATATGAGAAGAAACCATTTGCTTTTTAATGGCTGTGGTCCAGAGGAGCTTTTGGTGGCATTGAACTCTCTTCGTCAGGACAAGTTAGTGCAAACGTCCTTAAGTCTGTCTTCACTTTTGGGGTGAAGAGGTCAATGCTTCCTTCAACACACATTTATCAGGGAGTTGAATCATGTAGAGTTTCCTGGAAAGAGGGAATCTGGACAATTTGTGGTTTTACAAAGAGAAACTAATGCTTCATGTTTTACAGTGCTCTTCTCTCCCCTGGCTGTATGGCATGTATTGCGTTATGCTGCGGTGGAATAATTCAAGTCACCTTCCAATTCGGTCCTAGGTGTTGTGCACTACAATAATACTGCCTTGCAGATGGATGCCTGCTGAGCCGTGCTTTTAACAAAAAGAACCCCAAACCACCGCAAACAAACCCCAAACCAAACTTTGCAGATCTACAGATTCAATTGTTCAATGTCCAAAATGTAGAATTCATTTTCTGTTGTTTCCTGGAGGCATGTGTTTTGTTTATCAACTCAGAGACTCTAGCCTAATAGAAAGGTTCTTAAATGAAAAGTTCCAAAGTGAATGTGAGAAAATGTAAGACCATAATGCATATTTTGGTAATAAATAAAGGCAGTTTAATCTCATTCCATTTTATTTTTTTGCATCTCGAGAAAGATGTCAGTGTTACTGAATGAGGTCTGAATTTTCTTAATTCCACATTTTTTTTCTTCCGTGTGAAATAATACTTCTTTTGTATGAGTTTTGAAGTTATTTATTCCAGACCAGATATCTTTTTGTTAGCTTTCTGTCTCATTCCAATTTTCACATTTAGGATAAATTTTGACATTGAATGTTCTCATAAAGCAAAAAAAGATAATACACAGCAGCTCTAATAAGTGTATAACTTCTGGCTTTTACTCTTGTAACTATACATCAAGTTCCACTAGTTTTGTGTGTTACGTACAGTTAGATTGTAAGCTCTTCAAAGCAGGGCTCTTTAATAATTTTACACTGTTAAGATGTCAATTTACATTTATTCTGCTGCATAAATAAGAGGTTTTCATTTGGTGCTACATAATTTTGGGGATTTGTGGCTTTGTTTTTCACTCTTCATATTTGCATTGTTGATTTAATATTAGCATTTGTACACCTAGATTTTGACATTGTGACACTTGAAAGGCAGAAACAAGAAGTTCAGGTGAAGCTACTTACATTTGCAGGTTTTCTGTAGTTTTAGGAGGCGTCTCGGGGCCCCAGAATCTGTTCGCTCAAATGTCTGAGACACGAACAGTCTGTGTAGCCAGGTCAAGAAATCTGAGAAAGGATCACTAACGAGCAGGCCCCACACTACCTTCAGCGTGGCTGGGAAAAAAGAGCTCACTGAAAAAAAGGAATGGCCCCGGTGGGATTAGCAGCTGATATCAGCAGTTGCTAAAGCCCTTCTGTGGTCCCTGAAGAGTAGTGATGTGGTAGGAAGAATCCAGGTCCCAGAGTGAGCCACTGATAACAAAGAAATAAGTGGACTCTTCTTTATTATGGTAAAGCATGACACATGAGAAGGACAGATTATACACTAGGTACTAAGTACTTTTTCAAGATTTAATTGTCGTTTACAGGAAGGGGTGGGTAGAGGAGGGATATCTGTGGGATTGCGGGGTCAGGTATTCCCGTCTGGGGGCACCAAAGCAGGGATGCAGCTTGGTTTTCAAGCTGCTTTCTGATAAGCAGAAATGCTGGAGAAAAGTTTGTGATTTTATGCTGATCCAGTCACTAACTGATCTTTATACAGTTATCCTGTTCCTTGGGTGAGTAGAGTTTAGAGTCACGTTTAAAGGAATATATTTAAAAATAAAAAATATGTAAAAGTAGCAGCTTAACAGAATAGGTGTATGGTTATATGTTGTAAAATCAAGCGTGAAGATACTTACACTGCAGCTACTCATCATTTATGTTGAAATTTTTCTTAAGAAGCCAGTTTTCCTTATAATAAATTAGACAAAAAAGTCTGATTCTTAACAAACAAGCAAAAAAAGAACCCAAGCACTCATTATTATTGTCGCTTCCCTGGTCATTTGTGTGTGTGTGACGTTTCATAAAGCTGACAGTACTTCTGTCCAGCTTCACCCACCAGTCTGTATTCTGCAGCATTACTGGGTCTTCAGCCGCGGTTTAGAGATTGTGCTTCAAGATAAATTTAATTCCAGTAAAGAAAATAAGAGGCTTTGGAAGTGTAAATCATGGACAAAAATTGCAGGGGCTGGAACTGTTTAGCCTGGGAAAAAGGAGACTGAGCAGGGGAGGGATGTGACAAGTCACACAATATATAAGAGGCTATAAAGGGAATAATGGTGGTTTGCTTTCCACATCAGCATCTGGAGGACAAGAAGTAGTTGTCCTGATTTATAACAAAAAAGATGGAAATTATATAATAGAATAAAACACTAGAACCTTCAAGCACTGAAATCAGATGGTGAGGGATCTTGTGGACTTTGTAGAAGGTTACCAGTGCAGTTAGACAGGCATCTATGGGATGGATGTAAGTCTGGGTCCTTCTGCACAGCAGGGGGGTAAACTGAAAACCTAATAGGGCGTCTCCAGGCTCTATGTGTCTGTAATTTCTGTTTCTCAGAGAATTCAGCTGACAGATAGTAGCGTAACTCATGCCCTTCAAAGCAAATCTATCTGACTTACAGAGCATGTTTGTTGCATCATCTGCACAAATCAATATTCTGTAACAGGAGGCTGCTGTGCAACTGCTGCCGTTTGCTGCCTTTTGCATGGGCTATTTGTGCGACTGCATGTTAACACCATTCAGTGCAGAGCTGCCCGTCCTCCTCATGCTAGTCCAGTTTCCCTTGGCATTTGGATGCCTGGTTTCCCTTAATATACCTGAGCATATACTATTGCCTTGTTCTGTGAAATTTGCTGTGGTACTTGCATAGCAGTTCTTCTCACAGAATATCTGACCCATTTCTTGTCTGCTAACAGCATCAAGGTCTAGAATAACAGCACTTCACAACTAAACTGTTCCTAAATTTGTGTTTTGCAGGAAAGCAGTCTGTGCAGAGAATTCACCAAGGCTACGGTTAATTTGGGGAGGTTGCACTTCTTTTTATAGTTAACAGAGAGCGAGGGCAACTCAGAATGCAACCTTAACTTTAAATGTCATTCCTCGAAAGAGTCTCTCCACTGGCCCAAGGTTAATCTTCACAGAGCATGAGATTAATCTTCACAGTCTCCTCTGTATGCTGATCTGGTTCCTAAAAGCTGAAACCCCAGAAATAAGCCTGCCTGGTAGTCCCCTAAATGATTAAACCCCCCTTTTTCTGTGCACTTGTTTTCCCTAGCAGGAGAGAAGGTGGGTTTACGTGTCATGCATACTCTCAGGAGCTGTTATTTTTAACCCTTTTGCTTGTTTGTTGTGAGTGCTCATCACACTGGGTGATAGTATTTGTCACATACGTAATGCCTTATGTTTCCTCAAGGTTGCATAACCCATATGTTGCCTTTTCTTGATAGTTCATTAAAGTCCTATTGCAGATATGAGGGGCCTGAGATGCTGAGAGCTTTCTGCTTTGTACAGGGCCACATATTCCCTTTCTGCTCTCCCTCTGTGCAATCTGCTAGATTAATTTGCGTCTTGTATTTATATGTGTATATTTTATGATTGTCGTTTGTCTAATAGTTCTCAAGCCTTTTGAAGCATTGGAGCTTACAGCTTATGTTTTTCTCAACCATCTCAGTGTACTGTTTCTTGTGTTTCTTTCTAAAATTTAACTGGCTTACACCTCCAGTTTAGAAACTTCAGATTTTAAAATGCAGTCTCCTGTAGGAGTTTTAAAGCCCAGGTGTGTGTACAGAGCATTGCATACTAACAGGATTTTTTTCTTTGTGTTTGCTGTTGTGTGTGAAGATTAAGAAAGGTAAATGAGTTGCCGATGGCTTCGGCTTCGATCAGTCCCAAGGCAGGTTGTCTGGAAATTTCTTATAAAATATTGCATCCCCTCCCATTGATCTGTAACAACTCATTTTAATTTTTTGAGCTTTCCAGAGCAGAGGATCAAATCAAGAGACCTTAAAATAATTGAGCAGGGAACAGTGTTTGCTCTTTTGTCAATGATCATCTAAACGAAGGTGTGAACTCTCCAAAAGTAAAAGCAGTTTTTGAGATCATTTTCTTCTAAAGTTATCAAAGTTCACTGGGAAAACTTCCTCGCCCTCTTTCCCAGTGCTCTGATTGCGTTTCTCACTTCTATTTTGGCTGCTGTGTTTTTCCTCACCCATTCTTCATGCCTTTTCCAGCTTCAGTGCCCTACATTTTCCCAGTTCTGGTTCTCCAGAAGCTGGAAAGGGTCTCCTGAAATGTGTTGGCATGTTTTTCTTTAAAAAGTCACCTATGCCACAGACTTCGCAAGTCAGAAAATAATCAAAATCCATCTTAGGAAAGGGAGCAGATACAATTAGGAAAAAAAAAGAGAAGTTGAAATAAAAAACCCCTTAGTCTTACCAGCTCAGTTAGGGTTAGTGCTCAACTAATGTTAAACACTTGTCACTGATAAAACAATAATATTTTTCATTTATTTTAAGTCAACATTTTTCCATACTGTTGCACCCCAAAAGTCTTTTTGTTCACAAACTCTGATGCCAATGGGAAGAAAGGAAGGCAAATATGATCCTAAACTTACCAACAGGCTATTGTAGGCTTCTGAGCAAATCTGGGGTTCCCTGAGAGGCAGTGGCTGCCTGATAATGTGCTGGTGCAGGGCACTGTTAACCAGCCTGCTGTGATTTCTTGCATGTGCAAGGCAGAAATTTCCAGCTCCTGATGAGTTTGGAATCATATTTGCTTTTTTTCTCTCCATCTTCTGAGCTACCTTGCTTCTTAGCAGGAGTTGGGTGACAGGATCATACCCCTGTGGAAGGCAGCAGCAGCTCTCAGCAGACTTGCGGGTGTTCAAAGCATTGCAGTTTGTCCACAAACCCAGTGTTTGGTCCTGGCCAGTATTGTATATAGGTCCATATAGAGTTCTGCCTATATGGCTTTATCGTAGCCAGAAGGAGCTCTAAGGGCTTGAAAATAGGTACTTAACAGCATCTGCCTGAATTATGTGTTGCTTCCGTCATCTGTTTCTTTGTTTTGAGTCATAATCATTCAACATACCCTGGTTTGAGGAGTTTTGAAAATGGAGCTTCTTGGAGACTGGTTTTGAATCAGTTTTATCTTTCTCGTATAGTTTCAATCCTGTTAGTCAAATCTTTTCCAATTTAATTATTGAAATTCATAGATATTCCTAAATTATCTTCAGATCTAATATATTTAGTTCATCTAAAGGATAAATGGTTTGAATAACATCTGGGAGATATTTAGGAAAGCTGTCTCCTGTATCCTATAGCTGTTCCCATAGACATGTTGTGAGAACCGCCATGTGCGGGCATGGCTGTGTCATCCTCTGTCCCATATGAAGGCACAATACATATCAAAGACTTTTTTTAATCAACACAACTGTCTCCATAACAGCAGAGCTGCAGTGCTTCAACTCTACTGGTGCTATACATCAAGTGCTGCACCAGGTATAGGTAGATGAACTCAAATGGCGTGTAAGTGAAGTCCAATACCGCTGCCTTCAAGCAAGCGCAACTCCCAGGGGTGTTTGCATTTTGCTTAAGTAAACAGTTGAGCATTGGGTCTACAGGGTCAAACTAGTGTACAGGCATTTCAAAGGACACCATGGAGCTTGTTCCTCTGTAGTGCTGCAGCTGCGTAGTTGTTTAGACCAGTGTAAAGTGTGCTTAAAATAATGACATTCTGATTTCACAGCATTCACGTGCTTTTCTTTACTCAGTTGTATGGGTGTCCTCACAAGCACCGTGCGCCTGCACCATGTAAGCACGTAACTCAGTTTTTGTGTACATAACTCTAATAAGATTTCCAGTCACCTAAACATATTCAGATAATCAAAAGCAGAGTGCCCACCGGTTACACTTTTACTGAAAAAAACAAAGCTCGATTTTTTCTGTGTCTCCTTGCCTATATGGAGTTTCAGCGATTCTAAATGTGCTTGCAAAAAATAAGAGCAAGACAAATACTCAGCAATAAACCAGAAGAGGAAGGGAATCCTTCTGCTTTAAGGTACTGGTTAGTATTGCAAGTGGCATCCAGATCTCGGATATGGACCCTGAGAAGTAGCTAAGGTAGAATTGATTTTGTCATCATTTCAAAGTAGATGGTAAAACAAATTAATTGCATAATTTCCTTTCTTGCTTTTAAATATGTGTAATTATGACACTTAGTCTTTCACATTTTAAGGACAATGCTTTAGGAAACAATTGATCATTGGTGAGCAGTTCATGTCTCCTGATAAATAATACACATTACACTGTACCTGCTTGTATGTATGGCTTCGTTTCTTGTTGACAGTATCCCTGGAAAACTTTTTCTCTGTAAGTTATACTGAAGCTACGTTTTGTTAAAATATAACTTGGGCTGTATTAACAATGCATTTTCTATATAATTTTATTGTTTGTTTCATCAGATGTCTAAGCATTGCCCCAACAGATTTTTTGGCTGTAGTATAACTGTCTACTTATGGAGCTTTAAAAATCTGCATTACATACAAGTGTGTCTATAAAGTGTGGGGACTATAAAGTGTGGATTATTCTCTAATGATCCCATCTAGAATAATAACTCCAAGGAAAGGATTTGCCTTTTTTTGATTCTTATATAGATCAATACATTACATTAAGCGGAGACTCATTCTGTAGAAGAAAAATCAAATAATTTCTTGTGTGGTAGAACTTTAGATTGTTTGAGGGAGGAAAAAGTTTTCCAAAGAAATTCAATAAGCAAAGTTATTGATCTACAGTTTTCTTTCAGCATCACGTATTGCTGATTTGCTGTGTTGTAGCAATTGCCTGTTCCTTGATCAGTAACATAAACCACAAACATCTATGAACTGGTTAAAAAATTACGGAGTGATAAAGCAATAAAATCTACAGAATTGTTAGTTAGCTTGGGTTAATTGATAATCTCTTAGACAAGATACTGTAGGACCATAAACTCTGTTTTATCCTTAAAGATAAAATTATTTCCTATTATTGTATTAAGATGTTTTGCGTATTACTTATTTAAACAAAACCGTAATGCACATACTGACTAGAATATATGTGAGTTTTTGTAGGACTGCATCTTCTGAATGGTTCTTGTCAAAGTCATCTTTCAAAGCCAATAGGATCAATTTAAAAATAGTGTCATAATACGCAAAGAAATGGTAAGAAAAACTAGAACTACATCCAGTAGACCTCATGGGGCACAGGTGATACTGACTTTTCAGTGGTCTTTTTTTAGCAAAGGACCTACTCAGGATCAACACGGAGGCCCACGACTTGGAATATTAAACTGTCTGTTCAGTAGATTTGTGGTCTTGCTTGAATTTGGTTTTGGTGTAGGCACTGAAGAATAGTGTACCACAGAACAAAGATTTTTTGGTTGCATTTATGATACACTCTGACTGTAAGGTACAGGACTTATTTTGGCTGCTAAAAATGAACTGTGTGCTCCAGTGGAAATTGTCATCCCATACATACAGTGATCCGGTCCTTCATGAAAACCACCAGTCTGCCATTCTTCTTGATGAGAAGAACGTGTGGAAATTCAGCTTCAGAAACTTTGGTTTTATTTGGGTGGCAGGGAATATGGTTCTTATTTGACTGTTGTGCTGAAGTCCAGGCAGTCAGTTCTTAACAGCCAAATATTATTTAAATTTTGTAGCGGCCAGACAGCCCCAAAAGGCAAAGTACTGGATGTTCTCATCTGCTTTGGGTATAACTGGGAGTTGAAGATGGTTATCGTCTTGGAGGGAGCACTTAGTATTCTTCGAATATGCCATATTATTGTATTATGTCATACATCTGATTGTTGTGCAGAGGTATGCATGTTGTGTCGCAGTGCTGAACAGGATTATGCCCCATCATGCTGAATACTGTAAAAATCCATATGAAGATCTTGTCCCAAATAATTTATAATCAGTAAAGTTCGACAAAAAGACTGAAAGTTGCTTTTTGAAAGCCTAATCTAGTACCAAAATGACTGGATTCGAATAGTCTCCATAAGCCCCTTGGTTTTTCTGGAGTGCTCCAGCAGCAGTGGTGACACAGCCCTCTCCCCGACATGCTAAAATACTCTTGGTCAAGATATGTCTCCAGCTGATACTAGAACATCAATGGTGGGTTTCAGCAAAAGCAGGGCAGTCTGAAGGTGATTTGGTCTCCCAGCACATGAAACACATCACAGGTTATTTGGAAAACTAGATACACTGCTACCGAGCGCGATTGTGTGGGAGAAAGCTGCAACTCCATGCAAAAGCTTAGGGAGGGAGTAAGAATTAATGTATCCTATTAAAGCTAGAGAGGAAAAGCAGGCAGGAAGGTAATTACTTGATTTGGGTTTTAGCCAGGATTTAGCGTTAACACTAGAACTGTGCTGTTGCTGGTTGTTCAGTTTGTAGAGTTTAGGACTTGGTTTGGGGTCAACCAAAAGTAGGCTTTTTTCATCTTGATGAACTGAAAAACAATAAGTGAAAATAAAAACTCTGCTCCTAACCCCAAAGGATGCTACTTTTTTGTAGCTGTTTTTCAAAAGAAGAACCATACACTTTAGGGAAGGAATGATTAATGAAGGAGGGGATGTCAGCATTCTTTGCCAAGTGACTAAGAAAGCAGGAGTGGTAGCGTGTCTTTTGTGTGGAGCCCAAAGGGAGGAAGGCGTTCAAATCCCATTTTCCTGATTTCTCAGATGGTCCATTTCTGAAAAGTGTCCTCAGTACTGGATACTTTGCAGTGGTTTTCCACCACTCTCTGCTGCTTCATTTTAATATAAATAATAATATATTCATTGCATATGCCTGTCTGTATTGGAGGGAAGGTGAATGCCTGATTCCATCCCATGCTTTAAGCTGTTAACTAATTATTTTGTAGAGGGGAGCCAGAAATCTCAGTATATAAATGAAAGCACAGGTGTCACAGGTGGGTCAGACACAGTCATGAGGTCAGTGAAAGGTATGATGTGATTGCCGTTTTCAAGGCAAAAGAAGCTGAGATCACATGCAGAATCAGTTCTTTATTCCCAACCATTTATTGGGAATATCCCAACCATATCCCACTTGGACCCAGAACTTTGTTTCGAGGCTGTGCTTTTGGTTTGGGTGATCTGTGGTGTGAGCCCAGCCCAGGTGTTGTGACCTGGCCTTTAAAAGAGCTGATCTCTCTCTCTGTAGGTTATAAGTGGGTCCCAAGTGCGCTACCAGCTTTAGGTGAAAACAAGGCAATTGCCTAACCCTTACCTGTCCCAGGGATAGCTCTCATAGAAAGAAAGGGTTCCTTGGAGACCCCCTCAAGGTGGGATTGCAGCAGAGAACTGCGAGCTCCTTCATTGTATAAATGTCAACACTGCTATAAAATGCTCCCTAATCTTCATATATATGTGATATATACATACATTTTTATATATGTGTGTGCATATATATATACACGTTTAAATACCATTCCTTTTTATTCATTATGTTTTTCATTTCTCTGATAAAATGCTTGTCACCAGCCAGAATTTCTGGTAGGAGAAAGAAAAGAAATTGCATCTTCTTAAACATTAATGATTGATTAAATATTTCCCCTTTTTAATTTGAGAATTTTATCAATTTACAGAATGCAAGTCATGTCTCTGGCCCTACTGTGAACTCATCTAATTGTCACACCACAAGGCCCACGCTACAGGGATCACGTTCAAAATCCTTGGATAAACAAAGATGATCAATTTTTATATAGTGAAAAAGAAGTTTTCTTTCAGTTATTTAGAAAAAAGAATGATAAAAGCAGTCTGTTTTGCCTTTCCAAGCCTTTTTACAGTACTTTATTGAGTTTAATCTAACTAAAGAGCCTGAACCTCTCCTGGTAATGAAGCTTGCATTGAACTTTACTGTAAGAGATTTAGATTGAGGCACTTGTTTCACTGTAATTATTAATTTGTATTTTTTTTCCTGTTTGGTAATCTTGCAAACTTGGTGGCAATACAATTACAAAAGCCTGTGCAGATATCTCAGTGTCATATAGATACGTGTGTGGACATTTCTGTGAGCTAGTTAGGATGGGGAGAAGGAAAGGTGAAGTCTGATTCTCCATTTTCCTCTATTTTTTTATATGAAAGATGGTGATGTTTGGATTTCATACAATTTTATATGTCACTCATGCTCTTGGCAAATGACTACACAAAGATAATAGCAGTAGGAGAAACAGAGAGCACTCTTTCTCTGGACTCTTACAGAAAGGCTGGATTGCTACATTTGAGCCAACACATGAATGGGTCTGCCCTCAAAGTCTCATTTTTACCGAAGAGGTAGGTAGCAATTTTATGTAGTGAGGGAACAGAAAAAAAACCCAACCACCCTCTTGGACACCTGCCTTTCAGATACACATTTGCTATTCAGAGAACAGAGTGCTGCAGATGCCAAGCAAACACTTTCATGTCTTCTCTGAATATGTTTTAAGGCCAGTTTTTCTGCATGGGTATCCATAATGGTTATTGTCTATAATTTTGTAGCTTCTGCAAATTGTAATTTGGTCCAAACCCCATAGCTTCCAGCTGGTTTTGGATAAATGAACGTTGAACGCTTGTTGTAGATGCCATTCAAAGATCATTTTCCCTTTGCAGGGAGATCTCAGACATGCAGTAATCTGCCTGTTTTGGTGCTGGGTTAATCTCTCTGTTTTGCCTATGTTGCTCACGTCATACATCTAACGACAGAATGCAACAATGTTTGTTGTAAATGTTCCTTACAAGTGTGAACAATGCCTTTAGAAATGTGGAGTTAATATTTGAGCATTTAAATACTTTCCAGAGCCAATAAAGACTTTTTTTTTGTACTTGTTCATTTTTAGATACTGACCGAGCTTTAGTGCTGCTGGAAGAATATTGTAAAAAACTAAGGAAACCAGAAGAGCAACAACTGAAAAAAGCCATCAGAAAGGTGATGGGCATCTTTAAGAGCAGCTTGTTTCAGGCACTTCTAGGTAGGTACTAATATCTAATGCTAGATGTATGCTCTTGAAGGCCAGAGCTAGGTCAGACCTAGTAACTTTCTTACTGGTCACTATTTAATTTGTGTTTACAATGGAACAGCAGGTTGAGATGATCCTTCCAGGTTCTCTGTGGGGAAACTCATTGTCCTGATATTTCAAAGGTATTTTCTTATTTATAGTGAAAGAAAGAATAACAAAAAATTCATGCAAGATAAGGCATCGAATGGTTATACCTAAACCTTGCTGCTTTCCTTTGTTTAATGGAAGTTGCTGAACCAGAGTAGGATATAACTGTTCATGCAAACTTGAAGATGAAGCCATCTCCATACAGGTAAATGGCCAAGGTTTCATTGATTTCACTGGCACCAAGCAGCATCTAAAATCTTTGTGTCTTCTGCATTATGTTTTTGTGAAAAGTGTCAGCCAAAGAAACTCAGAAATGAGTCAAGAAAAATGCTCAAGGACACAGTGAAACTTCGGCAGAATGTTCCCATCCATGCGATGTCGCAGTGTTCAAATAGACACACTGGCGGATCGCTCGGTCTTTCTTCCATTTACTTGAAGGTCCACGTTTCACCTTGTAAATGATGGTATTTGTCAAAATCAAGCACTTGGTGTTTAGGAGCTTTACATAAAGTAAGCTCCATATTATATATAATGTTTTCAAGGTCATGAACGTACCAGTGTGCTGTAGCATCTCTGTTGTCCCTTGTGCCGTGCCTGTGCTGCCAGTCATGGGAAGTGGTGACAGTAACCATGCATCACCCTTGCTCTACCTCCCTTTGCCCTCTTGCTCACATTGCACTGGCCCTTCAGTGTTTTACTCCTTCACGAAGAGCTGTACATTTTGTGCAGAACTAGTCAGAAAGGCACATTTCTTAACACAAATTATGTTCATGGAAGAACACATACCTTCAAGTTATGGTTGGTTGAAGCCAGAGTATCAGTTGTGCTCATTGCAGAACTACAATCAATAATGGAAAAAATTTAATTACACATCATAAAAGTAGAAGCCGATCAATACTGCACTATTACTGTGAAGGCGATGGAGGTCCGGGAAGAGTTTCAGTAATTTCTGTAGCATTTATGAAAAATGTATGTTACCAGTCTCTAGCATTTCCTGCAAATGAAAGTAATTAATGTCAGTGCTATTTTACTTGTAATTTCTCTCAGCCTCTTTAAAGTGCTTAGCTTTATTTTATAAACACTACATAATTTTTAATTGCTCTGTATTCTTTAAAAAAGGAAATAGATTCATAATTGAATGGTATTTACCAAATAGTTATAAATAGATTTGAACTAAAGAATGAAAAAAGATGGGACATTTCTATGTTGTTTTTATGAAGATAACTATGGATATAGAAGTATGTGCTGAAGAAATACATGAGTCACAGAAGCGACATTAGCTGTACATTTACTTCTGCAGTACTTTGAAGTAATCCTTCAAAGTGTTCTAACAACATGAGTGCTTTGTGTGTGGCTACACTGCAATATTTGTTGATGTATTACATATGCCAGAAATGAAAAAGTGATTATAGCTACATTAAGGTTGAATCCAAAGCATAAATGAAAACTTTTGATTGCCACAGTGACAGATTGAGGAGCGTGGTGTTACGGAAGTTAGATAGCATTTTAATTTGTAGGCCTTTGGATGTCTTTTCCTTGTTCTTAAATGCTTCTTTTTATAAAAGAGATTTGGGAATTGCAAGACGTGTTCAAAGTCTCTCATCATTACATTTGATTTGCTATTTGGTTGGTGTAGATTCTGGAATAATACAAAAGAGTGACCTCTCATCAGTATTTTAAGTGTGGTAGGTGATGTTAGTACACAATCAATAATGAGGTTCTTGCATAATCGGTATTTCAAAAAAACCCACTTCCATGACATCTGTTTTAGCTTCCCGTCATAGTTCTACGATGTTCACCCACTTCCATTCACCTATAAATCAGACCACCATACAAAAAAATACCTAAGGCAGAGCTTCTGGTCTCTTTTTAAGTTCTCTATGGCTAATGTTCCTTTGTCTTTTATATTTACAGAATGTCAAATGGTCTTGAAAGCATCCATTTTTGAGTGCCAAATCTTAATTAGTCTTAGTTTTCAGAGTCTGAGTGTTCATCACTTTCCAAAACTTGATCTCATTTAGACCTGTGAAACATTGGTTTTATCCAGAATTGATTAACTTTTTGAATATTTAGGCTGTAACTACTAATGAAAAATGTGATTTTTGTACAGAATCATTAACCTGGATGCAGAAGTGCACGTTCCTACCAGGCATAAAGTTAACATAATTTTATGTGCCGAATTCAGGTTTTGTAGGTCCTATGGCTTCAGTAGAATTTGATTCCTTTATGAATAAATTCAGCTGTTGTAACTATCCCTGTCCTTTAAGTGTGTGTTCAATTCTCATTAACTTCCAAAATGCTTTAAAAGTCTGTAGGATTTTTTTAAATTGAGTATTACTTGAACCAGTGAAGAAGAATAAACATAGTTAGAGGAACATTTCAAATCTGAAGCACCTAAGTTTATGTGTTGTCTAGTTCCTTTTGTTCTCAAATTTATGCTTGTGTGATTGTGGTTCAACCAGCCGTGTTTGAACTTGGGCTCTCAATGTGCGTGTGATTGTTTTTGTCTTCAATGTGTTTCATAAATATTAACTGTTGACTACTGAACAAGGGAGTAACATGAGAAAAATGAGGATTCGATAGTTTTCATAGGTATATTCTACACATGCAAGAAGTGACTACAAATATTGAAGTAAAAGATCTAAGTGATTTACAGAAGGATTATTGGTGGATTGTCCTTCTACATTTTAATTCGGGTTCAAAAGCATCTCCTTCTCCCTTTGGGCTGTTCTTGTTGCTGGACTTCTTGCTAGAGTCGCTGTGTTCAGTTACAGCTGAGTTAGTTGCTAAGAAAGAGGTGCATTTTCAAAGCGACGTGGAGCTGCTGCCTCTGGAGTCCCATTTACACTCCAGTGGCCCAAACACAATGCTCTGAAAATCCAGCCCTAAGAGGAGGGAGGAAGAGAAACTCTTCAGAAGGAGTGTGCAAGGGGAAGAACTCATATTTAGATATTGACATTACTCTTAAGTTAATTCCAAATTATTTTCACCAAAAGGATTGTACCAATCCTTCTATGCACGGTGAGGAGTTATGGTACGGTTACTATGAGCTCGTAAAGATTTTTGCTTTTTGTGGGGTCATCTGTAGCTAGATGATATTAAAATCACAGGGTCTTCTCAAATTGTAGCACATGTTGTTCTGATGTGAATGTTTATTTTTTTAAAACCCTGCAAGGAAGAGGAAATGAAACCTGCGGAAATCCAAAGGCCCCATTTGTTGGGATTGTCTCATAATGGGGCATTGTGGAGGCATTGTGCAGGGATAAAGAAGGAAAGCCATGAAAAAGAGTAGTAATAGGCATCTGCATATGTCAAAACAACCAAACATTTTTTTTTGCAGCTCAGTTCTTTATGAAACTTAATCAGTTTTTATAATGCAATACATAGTTTAGTACAATTTATTTCTAAAAACCTCTGCTATATATTTGTCTAGCCTTCGTTTCATTAAGAAAAGTGCATGATTTTACAGCTTAGAAGGCCGTTCTGTGGAATGAGAATGGATGAGAGAGGTTTATGTCAGGGTTGTAGGGTTTTTTTTTTGTAGATACATCTCTATAAAACATCATTTTGTTTCTAGCAGGAATTAAAGTGCCACAAATAGCTGTAATCGTCTTATGCAGTATTAGGTAAAAACTAATCTCAATAGGTTTTTCTAAAATTTGGATAAACCCAATCTGCAGTGGATGACGTATTTCCTGAGGACTTTGAAACCCTGGCTTATGTTTTTTTCTCATGATTGCATAACTTTGCCTGAATTTTAAAATGGTATATTTTCAGCTAAAATCTGCATCACCTTTTTTTTTTTAGGGTATTGTACCATTTTTGCAAAATAATGTGGAAGTTATAAAACCGCCTGTCTTAAAAATTGCTGTAGTAAACATTACTGTAAGGATTACAGAACTTACTGGTCATCTGTGCCACAGCCTGTATTTAGAGACTTAGAATATAATTTTGTGGTTTTAGTAAGAGGGATTTTTTGGACTCGTTGCCTCATTCAGCTCACTTTTAAATAAGCTCTGTTATAACAATCCATTTTAAAAGGGCGATAATGTCTTTTAAACAAAGTAAAAAAGGAAGGCCAATTATTCTTCTGCAATCACATATTACTTTTCTATTAAAAGTTTGTATAAATTGAGTGGCAGTATAACTCAATATTGTTATATTATTATCCAAACTTCCAGGAATCTAGTTATATCTTGTGATCCTCCATGTTACTGGAGAGTGCTGTAGGACAGATAGGTATATAAGGAGGACATGAAATATAGCCATTTAAGAAAGCCAAAGCAAGTCCCCCTTTGTTTAATTATTTTAGGATGTACATATCCATTAAAAAATAGAATAGCCATTGACAAATGCAAACATGTGGTATAGTAAGCATCAACCAAGTCAAGAGCTTGGTTACCTATGGATTTGTCTTAGTTTGTTTTACTTTGGTGTCTACAAAGCTGTGAGCTGTGACTGAAACTCCCCTTGCACTTAGGGCAATGATTAAATTTCAGGATAGTTTCGATATGAAAGAAACTGGAGAGGAACCTATCATAGGAGTAATGATGGGATGTTGAAACATGCCTCTGTCACAGAAGGAAAACGCTAAGAATTAAAAGTGGGAAAGATTTTGATAGATGTAGCCATGCATGTCAACTAACAATACTGATAAAAAAGTCCCCCCATTTGTAGGCTTTAATGCTGAGAAGAATAATTATGCCATTGACCATATAGAGAGAAGAAGAATGTAGAGGCAATTAATGGGAAGACAAGGAATTTGTTTAGGCATGTTGTGTTTAAGGAGAAACCCTTTAAATAGTGACAGAAGGAAATTTGAGACTAGAGGGAAGGAGGTGGGTCAGGACTGGTGAATAGATGTGTGAACAGCAGGATAAACGGTGAGAAAAGCAAGAGACTTGCAACACAGTCCTGGGCTGGAGATGGAGTCTGCACCAAAGTAGTTGTTGAAGAATGATTGTAGATGTCAGAATAAAAGTCAGGATCGTGCAACACCTCAAAAATCCAGTGCTAGTCATATATGGTAGCACTGGCCTGTTAAAAAGCTTATGAAATTTGCACAAAAGGCATCGAAATAATCTATAAAATACCTCAGGTTGTTATTGTCTGCTTCTATGTTCTGCCTTTAAGAAACACTGCAGTGATATTTTCAGGCTTTTCTCCACAACGACCAAGACCTCTTTTGTACTTCTTCCTTCAAGCAAATGTGAGATTTGACATTCATGGGACCACAGAAAACAAGGTGATGCCAAATTTCACAAGGCTCCTGATAAAGCTGCAGAGTTGAGGATATCAAAATGGGAGACGTGATTGACAATCGCCTTTCTAAGGCGATGGTGGCCCTTGCTAGTACCTATCTTTCTCAATCCACAGGAGGAAGCATAGAGTCATAGAATCATAGAATCATTAAGGTTGGAAAAGACTTCTTAAGATCATCAAGTCCAACCGTCAGCCCAACACCACCATGCCCACTAAACCATGTCCCTAAGCGCCTCATCTACCCGTCTTTTAAACACTTCCAGGGATGGTGACTCAACCACTTCCCTGGGCAGCCTGGTCCAATGTTTAACCACTCCTTCAGTACAGAAATTTTTCATGTTTCGGCACTTAGTGCTGTGTCAGTTTCAGGGACCAAAAGGATATTAAATGAATTTCTGTACCGGGAAACTTTTCAATAGGAAAGCACAACCATGTTTTATCTATTCATACTTGCCAAGCTTGCTCTCGGTAGATGTTTTTAGCCTGCTTATGTGTTCGGTGCGCTTAGCTACTTACAGTGCTCCTGAATGATCTCGTATATCATTGTTCTCTAGACTTAATCTCAGTGAGCTGGTTTCTGGTCATGTCAGGTTATTTCACCTCCTGTAAAGACACTGAATTCCTCAGGAGTTAATCCCATGCAGCCAAGCCTGCGTCTGGCCCGGGGACGTTAGGCAATGCTTTCGCCGAGGGCCTGAGTCCAGCATTCACAAAGTCAATAGAAAAAACTCCCATTGACTTCGCTTGCCTTGGATCATGTGTTGGAGTGATTCTTCCAGAGATTTATATTCAGACGTTGCCTGACTAAGAAATAAAGATTCTTCTATAGCCGTATTTAAAAATATTGAAACCCTCCCCAACTATTACAAATGTCGAGGAGCAAAAGAAATGTGCAAAACCCCTTCAGTGCTCTGTCACATTTGAGAAGCGCTCAAATGACATCTCTGGCAATGGGGAAGCCTGTTATTACTCCGCACAGAGTCCTACTTTCCCAAACTGGCATCTTTCTTTATTGCGGCATAAATTACAGCAGAACTGAAATTTAAATTCAAGGGCAGCTTTTGTTTTGCCTGAAGACAGCTGCAGCTGCTTTTATTCTTGAAGTTCAATTCTCTTAGTAAGCAAATTTGTGCTTTCTCTCAAAAGAGCTAAAGGTAGCAGTGCTAGATCTTCGGGACGGTTTGAAGCCGTGTGATCTTTTTTTTTACGAGCTGGGGGCTGGACTGCAGCCAGCTCGAGGAACTAACCCTCACAGTTCTCCAGCGAAAGTCTGGTTGCACAAAGTGAACCATTTGTTCCAAAAAATGGCAGATCTAATGTGACTGGTTTCCTGTGGATTTTGGCCCCCTGCTATTTTTACTCCCATGGCAGTGCAATTTCCCCTGCAGTATCTTCATTTCTCTCTGGCTCTTCTAACTCTCCCCACCCCTTGGTACCTGCAGAATCTTTGGAGGAGGTGGGGCTTCTTCACTTCTATCAAGTTGCATTGACATTGGGCAGAGGGTTCAAAGTTAGCTGGTGAGAGCTGGCAGATGGATGCACATGAAGGAAAAAGGCTGACAGACATCACGTTACTATAGGGAAATCAGGCTGAAGATATCCAGAGCGGGGTTTTTCACTGAGGTCTGAAATGTACCCAGTCTTCCTTAGTTGTGTCTGTGATAGAGGAGCTGAAATATTTCTGTATCTCCAAAAACCTCAGAATTGCTTTTGCCTTTGGGTCTTATTGGGTGTTACAGTGATGCCTTACTGGTAGAGATGCGGAGCAAATGGAGCCAGGGCATGGCGCTCCCTGTTCTTGCTGGCCAACCTGGAGATGTGAGTAGCCCTCCCACAACAGCTTCTTAATATTAAAGTAATTTGGTTATTTTCCACCTTGAGAGAAGGTGTGCATGCGAACGTGTGGGAATCTTGTGTGGGTACCCCAAATCGGTTTTTGTTTGAAAGAATTTAAATATTAAAAGCTTGTGAATTACCAGAAAAGACCTCAACCCAAAAGCAAAGCTCTGATACCTCTTACGTTTGTGGGAATTTTGATTGGGATCTCATCCTTGCTGTTGAGCTTTTCCTTAAAGAATTGCACAAAACCGCTGGATATGAATGCTGATGGACTCTGAAAAATTCAGAATCCCAGCCCAGGTCTGTATTTGGATTCTCAGCCTACCTGTGTACAGGAAGAAACCGATTACAGCGCTGTTGCAACCTAGGTAACACATAATCACTTGTAATCCTAATGCAACCCTCTGCTCATGTTTTGCTGCCTTTTAACCAATGAATGGTAGCATTTCCATCTCAGGCAAGGAATTCAGAAGCTTTGTAGACTTTTCTCATTTGAAATGGAGAAGCTGTGCATTGGAAATAAACCATTTTTAAGATGAGTTTTTAATATGAGGAATGTGATAATTGTTGAGCTTGTTAGTTTTTGATATCCAGCGAGGAATAAAAGCCGTTTTTTGTTCCTGTAGTGTTTTTTTTTTTTAAGTGTGTCTTGGCCATATGGATTCTATGTATAATTAGAATTAATAAAATGCAGTTGCAGCAGCTGTTGCTGTGTGGCTGCTGTCCCAGTGTGAAGCTTTTCTTTCGCTTTGCATTAAATAGGGATAGCCCTTTATTATTGGTTTGTGATGAGAACTAGAGACAAATTATGAAGAGATGCATTTAGATAATCTGTTTTTATTTTGAATAATGTATTCTCCTTTTTCAAGCTGAGGGAGTATAAAAGAACAATGAGATAGATGATTTTTTGTGGCTTTAAATAAAGAAAGACTGGATTTATATCTTGCTAATGTAGTTTGTACATCTACTAATAAAATGGAAGAAAATAATCTGGAGCAAGCTGTTCCATCAGTAATCCCAATGTTTATTTTTGTCTCTAAAATAGCAGAGCTGTTCTCCCTCTCTAATGTTTTGGTCTGCGGAGTCATTTTAGACTAGACTGTGATGTGATTTTTGTTTAGTGAATTTAACTTTTTAAGAAACTGCGTGGTAATTTTGAAATCACAGAAACATTTTAGCCTCAAAGAGTGTTATACCTTACAGTTTTCAAAGCTGTTATAAATGAGCCAAATCTGTTGCCTGGTGCCACCCCTGTGGCTCTTCTGGAATCTCAGGACTCTCTTTCTCAACCCTGTGCTTCCAGTGTCATGGGAGTCAGTGAAAAACACTGATTTAAGGGATTTAAGTGCAGTTGGGATTGAGCACTGAATAGTAAGATGCACGAAAGTAAACTACTTAATGCTACATATACATATATGTATATATTTGTGTATATATGTATACATATATACATAAAATACTTATATAAATTAACATATATGTATAGTAACAGGTAACCACGGATACCGCATTTATCTCAAACTTCTGCTGTAGTTTGCTCAGGTATGATTCTGTACTTTGGAGCTCTGATGGGTATTAAAATATGTCTTGACAAGAAATACTGCAGACTGTGTTGTTCATTCCCGTTGTGTGTTTATTCTGCCATGTGGTCCATATTCTGCAACTGCATTTGGGCTCTGTCACCCTGATCTGCCACTGAGATAATTAGGAGCTCTTTTCAAAGACGACTGAATTTATGTCTCTCATTTGTTCTTTCCTGTCTCCATTTTGTCATCATAGTTGTATGGATTTGAATTTCTGCTGATGTAGTTGATTAAGGCACTATTGCATGAAATCCCAGGCATTAGAAAATCGCTTTTATAATAATTATCATTATGTTACGTTAGACAGAAATGATGTGGTATTTCAAAACAATGTGAAAAGAAGATAATTAGGTCTGTGGTCAGAGGTAGGGCAGCGCTATAACTAAGGTAGCTTCTGCAAACTGAGTTCAATTCCTGTACATGCATACAGTGTGATACTTCTTTCTTATTTGACCTCAAGCTGTTTTCCTTCAAAAATCCTGCTTCATTCAGTGTGCAGAAGGGGCGGGACCCAGCTCATGAGCAAGTATTTAATCCATTGCTTTCCCATTGTTATTTACTGTGTGATGAGGTGATTGTAGTTCTGTGCTACGGAGATGGTACTGACGCCCTGAGAAACAGAGGTAAAAATACCTACTTATTTTAGAGGCTTGACTGGGACACCTCTGACCTGATACATCACCACATACACCACCTTTAATGTCTGACCACAGCTCCAGCTGCAACAGGGAGTATCACTGTCCCAGCAAGACTGTCCCAATGTCTCATTGTGGGCACTTAAAACATGAGGATCATCTGATGGGTGATCATTTTGGAAAAATACATCACATGTGACTTCCTGACCATCACTGAGACTCTCTGTAGGAGTCAGAGGTAGGATCTAATTCCCGGGATAGCATTTAATGCTCTTAGGCTAAAGAACCTTCAAGAAATCTTATCGCTCTCAGCCTTTCAGCTCCTGAGATTAATGGTGCAAAGGTTGCTCAAACAGCTTCCCCAGAGCAGGCCCATTCGGTATACTGAATAAAGTCTCAGAGCAGAGAGAAAAATGGTATGTGACCATATACTTAAATTGTGATGCTTTCTAACTTTGGGAGTTACCTTTACAACCTTATCAGTGTTTTGAAGTTAATTTTACATGGTGATTTCCTAGACTTTAAGGATAGTAAAAAGAGCTGCTTGTCGCAAATTCCATTGTGTGATGGTATTGATAACACACATGTTTTAAAGTGAGTTCAAAACTGTTGGATGCTTCACACCAGTCTTTGCTGCTTGAGCTAATGGAGATGCTGACACTACCAAAGGTACCGTTCCTTTCTCTTAGATCTGATTTTTGTCCCAATGTCCCAATAGTTAGGTGGTTTAGATGAATTAGATGGTTTTCTTCTGCAAAATAAGTGTTTTGAAGGCATATTTCTTGGAGGTGCTGGGATTGGGATCACCATCATTTTTGATGTGCTACTGATAATGGAAATGTCAGAGCAGGTGGTGTCGGGGTGGCTTTCCTCAGAGGTCTCGCTTCCAGATCCTGGCTCTGCCACTGCCTTGCTGCATGCCCTAGACCGGTCCTCTGTCTCCACCGCAGATAGGTGGGGATGTGGCTCAAGAGTGTGCTTGTTGCCTCTCCCACCAAAATTCTGGTGTTTGATATATATATTTACATACAAATTACATATATTCACTATATTATGTATAAGTATATACACACACATATATATACACACATTATATAATGGCATATTTTTACATATATATATCTCTCTTCATACATATGAACGCTCATTTTCATCAGGGAATTTGTTAGGAGATTCACTGTCTTCGCAGAATCCAAGTACCTGCAGGTAGTAGGAGGATTTTTTGTGGGGTAGTATCTTTCAAAACAGATAGTAATTAGATAATGAGAAATCCGTCCTAATTACAGTGAGAGAGAGGAATAGATACAGAGTTGCATTGTGTACTGGATATTTTCTCCCAAGTCTTGCTTTTTCTTGATTTATTTTTAATCTCCAGTGTTCCACTGCAATATAGAACTGTAACTTCATTCTTTTTCTTCTTGAACCTCTAAAACCAAAGGACTGCTCTGTTTTCATTCTCGTCATCATGTCAGACCCAGCCTGCCTTCTGAAGATTTACCAGTGAGTTTTGGCATGGTAGACTGTATTTAATCATAGAATAGTTTGGGTTGGAAGGGACCTCTAAAGGCCATCTAGTCCAACCCCCCTGCCGTGGGCAGGGACATCTTCAACTAGAGCAGGTTGCTCAGAGTCTCCTCCAACCTGACCTGGAATGTTTCCAGGGATGGGGCATCCACCACCTCTCTGGGCAACCTGTGCTGGTGTCTCACCACCCTCAGCGTAAAAAAATGCTTCTCACGTTTGTTTAGTTGTTTTTTCCTTATAAGCAATTAATTTATGTTTTACGTTTTGTAAATACAATTTGGGAGAAAATAAATATACTTGGAAAAAAGTAACTTTGATCTCTTTAAAGTTGTAGTCAAACCTTTTCTCTAAATAAAGTTTAGAGTGACATCTTGTGGTAACATTGATTTCAAATGTACATATCTGTTGGAGTTCTTTTATTTTGTCCACAGTAAGCATAGTGTTTTCTGTTTCAAAACGTTATGGATTGCTTAGCAGAAGTGTATAATGACTTCTGAGTATCACTAGGGCTTTTGTGAGATCAGAGAAAACATTGCTATGTGGTGTTAGGGTCCTACAGGTTTGCTTTATCTTTTACTGCCTGAAGTTTATCCTGTGAATACCTGTGAGTTTCCAGTGTTTTGAACTTAAATTCAAGATGTTTTAAAGCTAGCTGTTGACTAGCTTTTGGAATTGCTCAAAAAGTTTCAACTAGCTGTGATGCCAAAGCAAGCAGGAGCACAACATCTCTCAGCAACATCTGTTTGTGCTAATTCATTAGCTGTCCAAAGATTTTCTTACTTTTAGGTAAAGATAAATATATCCAGGAAGCCAGCATGGAGGATTTGTCAACGTAGAAATGAGTAAGCCCATTTAAGATCCATATTGCAGTAGTGTGTACGCTCTCTACCTATGGATCAGCCTCCAAGGTAGCAGGTGGTGTAAATGCACCACCACCAAACCTCATCCAAATGCCTAGCACATGCTCAGACTACAGTTTTGTGCAGTATATCTAAACGAAATGCAAATCTCTTCAATGCAAGGTGGGGATGTAGAACGGTTTTGTGCTCAGAAGCTTAAAGGATTTGGGAAAACATGCAAGATTTGCTTTCTCTTTTGGGAAGCCCTCTGCAGAAATGCGGGAGTAGCGGCCCTACAGAGAGTTATTGTCAGGTCAGGCAAAGTACTGCCTGGTACGGTCTCTCTCAAATCAGCCATATGAAGGTCTGTTCCCCTTCCTCAACACTGAAGAGGAGAAAGACGCTAATATTCTGCTAGGTCAAGGTTTAACTATATAAAATGGTGATTAATGTTACCATAGTGCCCATCTGGCAGGTTGAATACCTGGCTGCAAAATTAACTGTTCAGTAAAAGACACGTGACTTTTGTAAGAAATAAATTATTTTTAGGGGAAGGGATTCATTAATGCATAGAATCATAGAATCATAGAATCATTAAGGTTGGAAAAGACCTCTAAGATCATTGAGTCCAACCGTCAACCCAACACCACCATGCCCACTAAACCATGTCCCTAAGCGCCTCATCTACACGTCTTTTCAATACCTCCAGGGATGGTGACTCAACCACTTCCCTGGGCAGCCTGTTCCAATATTTAACCACCCAAATGCATTTCAAATGGAAAGTCCCTCTACCACTGCCCCATGCCGCATCACTCATAACGTGTGGTCCCAGGTCTGCTGTCATGGGTTGTGGCTATGGGAGACCTGATTCAGGAAAGGATTCTGTGTTTATGTAATTCAGGTTTTTGTTGGAGGTATTTTGGTCACGTGAGAGTGCCAGTGCTGGACATGTGATGTGCTGGCGCTGTTACGGATTTTTAGCTTTGTGGTAAAGCACACAAGGAACATAAGACCCAAGAAGCTCAACTCGATGATCCTAAAAGGGCCATCTGGTGACCTCATTTATTAATTTGATGGAAAAATAAAGGCGTGATGTTTTCAGTTAAGATGAATGTTTGGCTAGCATGCCAGAATTGTTTCTGGTTAATAACTAAGTACAAGTTAAGCTGTTAATATAATCCTAATACTGAAACTGGAAGCGCTGATGTAGATTTGGTGTAAAACTAAGCAAATAATTTGGATAGCCTATCAGAATGGGCTAGCTGGTTAAATTTCTCAAATATAGTTTAGGAAAAGCCTGTAAAAATTGTATTTGAAGTACACAAAGTGTGTTTAAATGACATATTTACAGGGATAACTCTGGAGATTTCCTTGGCAAAATGCCTCCACCCATTCCAACAGAGTCTATTGAAATAGTAAAAAGAAATTTGTAGGTACAGTTAGGTACCAAACTAATGCCAATCTTGTTTAAATGCCCTCTCTTTTTGTCACAACAAGGAACGACTGGTGATGATGTTTCACGGTAAAGGAAAGCTGCCTGCTCTTTATATTTGGTTTCTGCTGCACAGGCAACAACGTCCCTGTTGCAGTTTTTGAGTGGCTGCTTGGCCAATTTTGTTCTGTTACGAATCTGAATCTTCTCTAATAGTTTTCATCTGCCTGAGCAAGAATTTAGCCTTCATACTGAGACAGCTAGATATTAAATAGATGATGCACTGTGAGACTGTAAAGAGGTTTTCCCCATAATACAGGACATAAGGCTGAGATGACATTGTGCAAACCACAGTTTTCCCCAAAACTGTGACTTCCAGGTGGTGAATGCTCTGCACTGGCAGGACATGTACCCTGCCATGTACGACCCATTGATGCAACCCCCAAGAGAAATGGGGCAGAAACCCTGAGCCAGCCGATGACCATTGCTCCTGAGTACGGTACTCTGTATTGGGTGGGATGTGTTGAAAATAAGGTCTCATCAGTTAGACAGTGTTTGGGTGGGAGGAATAGCTGTTTGAGGGCTTAATTATTGAATCCTCTGAACTCCAACCAGCTATTCATATCCTCTTTCAGCAGTATAAAGCCAAAATCTTACTGTGCTGTGATCACTTAAGTCCCCTGGCTCATTTTGTCAGAGTAAAAGCAAGATTCTACCAATTCTGGCCCAGATTTTGTGCCAGTGTAGCTGTGCAGCTCAGAGGTGACAGGCTGCCTGGAAGATCCTCCAACATTATTAATAGCCACAGCAAATTTAAATTTAAAATGGAGGTGGCTGAAGGAGAACAAAATCACCCAGGGAGTTTGGGGGCCGTTGCTTTAAGTAATTGCTTTCTACCCATGTAAATCCCTTTGGGGTTTCTTTTGGATTAAGTATTCCTTCTTCTCTAAAACTCGTTTAATATTAATGTGTGTTGTTAAACAGCTGCTGCATCCTGCTCAAGAGTGGAAGGGGGGAATGCATTTTAGTAGCAAACGAAGTAGTACTTAAATATATCCCTTGCCTATTTCAAAACAGCAGTATGGGAGTTAATTAATATTTATCAAATGCACTACAGTCCTTGGATGAGAGGCACTATGGTTGTGCAAAGTGTTGTTTGTTTATTTGGAGCTCTTCTACCTGGCCGTTTTGACCATTTGCTAAATGCACTTGAGAGCTATCACAGAAAACTTGCTGTAATGCCGACTTGATTTCTCTTCCCATCTTTGAATGGGAACAGAATCAGGACAGACTTTCCAAAGGTATAATAATTGCAGAAATGTAGGTGCTCTACTTAACCTGAGAAAAACGCTCTTCACCTAATTAGTTGCATGCATGGCATTTTGCAATAGATGGTAATACAAAAGAGTTGTATTAACACAATGCAATATAGAGAGACCTTGTTAGATTTTATTACATTTTCTGCTTGGTAATTTATTACGATTAGAAAGCCTAATTCTTTTGCTTATCTTGTAATTATAGCAAGGTGTTTACGCGCAGGAGCTCCAGCTATTTTCTGTATAGAGTCTCATTAGATGAGGAATTAGAAAGCCCTTTTAGACTGTTAATTTTTGCTGGTAACACAGGGTGTATAAAGCATTCTAAAATGGATGTGTTATGGGAGGTCAACATTGTATTTTGTGAATTGATACCTGAGTTTGCAACAAGGACAACCAATCTGAGAGATTTAGATGGTCTTTAGAGGAGTGCCTCTTTGTTTTGAAGACCACACCTTCACAGTCCTCCTCTGGAATAGGGAGATAACTAATATTCCCCATTTTGTCAAAAAGAAGTTTTAAGTGTCTGTGTGTACAGTGCTACCTAACCCTGCATCTGACTACAGTTCAGTGTCTCCATTTGACACCTAAGCAGCATCCCGGTACACGTGTCAGGTGAGAATGAGACATGTAATGTCCATAGCTAAATAACCCAGAAGCCCCCCGAGGAGTCCCATCCTTGTGGCGTGGTGCCCAGCTGACCATGGCTCCACTGGGACTTTGTTTACAGATTGCAAAACCCAGCTGATTTGAACAAAGGCTTTAGTGACTGACCCAGGACCTTGTAGGACACTTGTGACTGAACACGGCGCTTAACTGAGGAGTCCAAAGCTTACATCATACCATGAGATCATCCAGATTTACGCTGTCAGGCTCAAATTGTACTGGAAAGCATTGTCTGACTTCATTCTCTTGGACAGAATTTAGACCCAGTCAAGGCCCTATTCTTGTTCAGTTTTGTTATCTTCGCTGTGGAAGATGGGATAGGATATCGACCTAGAGCAAGACTGGGTCAGAAAATGGCAACAGCAATTAGAAATTGGAACATATGAAAATGGGAGGGGACAATGAGCTTTTATTGGTGTACAAATTATTAATAAATATGTAGCTCTGTATTTTTGCATTATTTGTGATAAATTGTTATTTTTACAAATCTGTTAATTACTGGAACTTATTTGTCTTACAGTTTGGACAAATGTATGTCTATCTGTGGGTGGAGCTGCCATCTGTGAGACTTTTTACTGCCAGTCTTGCTTTGGGCGGTACTTGCTCATAACATGAAATCTGAGTGATTATGATTGAATAAACCAGCTTCATGGACTCTAATGCAATAAGGATCAATATTTTAATGGGAATACAAAATCAAAACCGGATACTTTATTAATATTCTACCAAACTTGCTGTTATCCCACCTGCGAGTGGGGTTCCACTGATTTTGTTTAGTTCCCAGTCTTCTGTGAGCTGAGCTAGGAGCAGAGGTCAGCCTAGATGACTGTAACCTACAGTTGTGTATTATCCACAGGCCAAAAGAAGCTGCAGGGTGAGATTCAGTCCATAGAATTTGCACCTTAATTGGGTTGCCTTTTGGAATGAGGGTTATACCCCTAAATATAAAGGCATAACTCTCTGTAGGCAATGGAAAGAGGTGGTGCCTTTGAAAGCAGGAGATCCTGTTTGCTTGAGCTGAGATGACCTGGTTAGATTGGCTGAGTTGTGTACTAAGTATTCAGGCAAAGCAGAACAATAACAACAGCAAAATATACAAGAACAGTGAAAACAACTACTGCTTTAAAACGTGCTTTAAAGAAAAATATTTTTCTTGGTGGAGCTGGCATTGTTTCTGAAATATCCTTATTTTTCTGAGGAGGTACTCTCGAAGGAGAAGGAATCCTCTTTACTTGGGAGGTTATATCTAGTTGTGCAATGGATTTTTTGCACAAATTTCAATATTCTTTACTTGAAGAGTCTGAGCTGGAGACATATGAAGCACCAAGCCAAGAAAATCTGTCCTGTGCATGGTGCAAAGGTTTCATGGGAGCGAGAAGGAGAAGATCTTTCAAAAGGTCTGTCAGTGATTCCTCGGGATTAAGGGAGGTGTCTTGGTGACAACATAGGAATCCCAGTTGATACGCCACACAAATTAAAATATATGCATCTTTCATTGACTGCTTGTCTGGGACTATAACAATTGTTAGAGAAACCTAAAAACAGGACTGTAAATATTTAATAAGAACATCCGGTACTTTAATGAGACAGATAAAGTCACTGCCAGGACTCTGGGGAAGGTAAGGGACAAGCACTATTTGTTTAGCTTTGCTAAGTGTTTTGTTTACCATGTAAGACTTTTTGTCTTGGGACTTGCTGCCAAGCACCATAGAATCATAGAATCGTAGAATCATTAAGGTTGGAAAAGACCTCTAAGATCATCGAGTCCAGCCGTCAACCCAACACCACCATGCCCACTACATCATGTCCCTAAGCACCTCATCTACACGTCTTTTAAATACTTCCAGGGATGGTGACTCAACCACTTCCCTGGGCAGCCTCTTCCAATGTTTAACCACTCTTTCAGTAAAGACATTTTTCCTCACATCCAATCTAAACCTCCCCTGGCACAACTTGAGGCCATTTCCTCTCGTCCTTTCGCCAGTTCCTTGGGAGAGGAGACCGACACCCACCTCGCTACAGCCTCCTTTCAGGTAGTTGTAGAGAGCGATGAGGTCTCCCCTCAGCCTCCTTTTCTCCAGGCTAAACAACCACAGCTCCCTCAGCCGCTCCTCATCTCGACGTCCTTCTTGTAGTGAGGGGCCCAAAACTCAACACAGTATTTGAGGTGCGGCCGCACCAGTGCCGAGTACAGGGGCACGATCACTTCCCTGCTCCTGCTGGCAACACTATTTCTGATCCAGGCCAGGATGCCATTGGCCTTCTTGGCCGCCTGGGCACACTGCCGGCTCATGTTCACCAGTTTCCCGTTGGAGTGCCGTTGTGTTATCTCTTATGTCACTCATGACCTTTTCTTTCAAGATCATTTCTTCCTTTTAAAATTTCAGTTGAAGAAGAAAATCAATAGAACCAGTTAGTAAATATAAAAAACAGATTGTAAATTAAGTATCTTCTTCAATTCACTACAGTTTCACCTTTGGCCTCTGCAGTTGAGGTGAAGGGTGGGATTTGTGCCTTTTTGGGGGAATTGCCTCGTCTTTGACATATTGCTCCTCAGCTCCAGGATGTCAACAGCCTCCTGAAGTACCAGAGTGCTGTGGGGTTTCCTTCAGCATTTGCCTACAGAATTTGAGCTTTCCTGGTGTAGCATTAGGATATATTGTGAAGGTCCCTGTAATAAGGCCATGCAGCCGGAGAACTGCCGTGTTTCTCTCTTTGTACCCTGTTTTCATGCATGTTGGCTTTGCTTTCACTAAAGAGAGGTCCAAGAAGTGAAGTCCAATGGCCTTTTGTTGAACACCAGATTTGTATTTGTGCTTGTAGCTTTGTATATTGATTTTCAGGTGGTGAGGAGACGGATCTCTGGAGAAATAGGGATGGCATTACTGTGTTGTGATACAGTAATAATGCTGTAATAATGAGGTATGTTACGCCACGTATATTTTGCATTTAAATGGGGAGTTGGCATTAAATCAAGACAACCTTAAGGTAGTGGAGGACATCTGGATAAACAAAAGGGCCACTCCTGAACTTTCACTAAGCAGTGTGGGTGGCAAGTAAAGGATTAGAGATGAAGACACAGAAGCACTAGGACATGTATACTCAGTTCTCAATGGGATAAACACATTTTCAAAGTGGATTACAAATTTGTATAGACCTATAAATAACTAGCAATAAGAATTGTATCATATGTGTTTGAGATAACCTGTGCTGGCAAAGTGCTCTCATCCAGCACCACTTCTAAGGATAAATATGAGAACTGCAAGATTTTTCAGTCAGAATTCATATTCTGCAAGCTTTGCACTCAAATAAATTTAATGTTAAAGTTTCTGGAAAAACCTTCCTTTGAAACAGGACTTGTATCATCATGGAAGGAAAACATATGCTAAGCCCTGCCAAAGGATAGGAGATGTGGATGTTCCTGCATAAAAATCTTCTCTTTACAATTCTCAAATGCATTTTTTAGGATTGTCATTCATTCAAATTGTCAACTTCCTCCAGCTTCTTCAGTGCCAGTCCTCATCATCTGTTTGAAAAACAGTCAATAGTCATGATGAAAAAAAATATGTTATAGCTTGAGGCAGTTGCTCTGCCAGACCTCTTCCTTTTACTTCAAAAAAGCCTCAGAGAATATCACAATTTCTTTTCACTGCCTTCCCTGAAAATCACTGGACATGAGAGATGTGGTAGTCATCTATCTCAGGCCCATTGCTCATTGCATATTGCTGTATACTAGACCTGTGTCACAAACTGCAATGTTTTTTGCCAAACCAGAAGCTATTTGACAAGTGTTGGGCAAAGAACAAGGTTCTGGGGAGGCGTTCACTAAACAATAGATCTACAATAATTCTTGGCTAAAACACAGCATTTTGCTTTGAAGTACAATTTCCATAGTGCAGCGAAAAGACTTCAAGAGTTTGCTGTACGCAGGTTATATCCTTAAAGGCTGTCAATGGCACCGCGAGTGAATTTGAAACCTTTCGTGGGTGACTGCACAGCTGAGGGTGACGGGGAATCTCTGCTCCTGATGAACCGGATAATGTTCTCATAAAACAGCATACAGTAAAGTGGTGCAGATCTCGTGTGCAAGCAATATACATAAGTGCTAGGACCGAACAGATGGCTCACAAATGCAGAAGAAGCTGCAGTCAGCAAATTCTCAGTAGTTTGCTTCAAGTACGGTTACATGACAAAGTCATTGCAAGGCAAGCAGGAGTATGAATTTCCAGCAACTTAACTAACTGCCCATGTGCACACTCTCACCATCCAATAAACCACTCTCTGAGAACATACTGACAGCAGAAATCTATTTGGAAATGTCTTTATTAGTGAATTAATCTGGGAACAGGCATGTTTCCAGACAGGGGTACTCAATCATCTGTACTGTAAAATTGCTTGAATGGTTTCTGACAAGGTTTTGGCCCATCCAACCGGCATTCTCCCAAACAATTCACAGCCCAGGAATCATTCCCATAAATCGGCATATGTGGCTGCTCTGTTCTGGAGGCTAAGAGAGTTTTAAAGTATGAATTCAAGCTCAGTGCTAGAAGATGGTCCCAAGCACGTGTAATTTACATGGCATAGCTTGTGTATTGAGGGTGTTGGGAGAGATGTCACAAGCATTGTCAGAATATACCTTCAGACACTTCTTCAGCTGTTGCAGGTTGTCCCCATTGATCTTACTTAAATGTATCATCTTTTGTCTAGCCTAAATAATATGCCTGAGAGCAGTCACCCAAAACCTTGTTATTCTGGCTAAATTTGATTTTAGTGGATCCAAGTAGGTCCACTGGCCTGTTAGCCTTTATGGACAAATATCATGTTGTCTGTGAAGAACCCTGGTTAACTGCTCATCAATGCATATGAAATAAAGCTCTCATAATCTTAACAACTACATGAAAACCAAAATCTTTGGAAAGTTGTTATTCATCTTTGAAAAGGAATGATGGCTCATAGTCTAGAGCGAAGCCTTGACGCAGCCCAGGAAGCCTGTATCCTGGGCTGCATCAAAAGAAGCGTGGCCAGCAGGTCGAGGGAGGTGATTCTGCCCCTCTACTCCGCTCTGGTGAGACCCCACCTGGAGTACTGTGTCCAGCTCTGGAGCCCTCAGCATAAGAAAGACACAGACCTGTTGGAGCGGATCCAGAGGAGGACCACAGAATCATAAAGGTTGGAAAAGACCTCTAAGATCATTAACCCAACACCACCATGCCCACTAAACCATGTCCCTAAGCGCCTCATCTACACGTCTTTTAAATACTTCCAGGG
>NW_008824754.1:1908908-1923929 GCF_000699105.1 Pygoscelis adeliae | reverse complement strand
TCTGAGCAACCTGCTCTAGTTGAAGATGTCCCTGCTCATGGCAAGGGGGGTTGGACTAGATGACCTTTAAAGGTCCCTTCCGACCCAAACCATTGTATGATTCTATGATGTGAATGTTGGCCATATTCACCATGAGAAGGCTCTCTGGATTGCTCTAGTTTCATGTCCTGAGCTTGTGCGAACCTCTCCTTCACTGTCAATCCAGTGGGTGAATAATTTTGACAGCCACTGCTCTTTTCTGATCAAAGGATGTAGTGAATGGCGTATCTTTAGAAACGGGACCTCATCTTGACTAAAGCTCCTTCTATACCACCTTTTCAATATTGTAAAAGTCTTCATTTGACCTAACAATCAAATCTTTCCTGACTGCCTTATCTCCAGTTCATTGATCTGAGAAACATTAATTATTTCTATTAAACACAAATACTTTCAATAGGGATTTTCTACATACCATGCAAAAGATCAGCATTTAAATATGCAGCATTTTACAGATAATTTTAGTGTTCTATAACATTTTGATGATCTTTCCTCTGCTTATTTGCTGTGTTGACAGCGAACATGAAAACTGGCTTTTTCACAGCATCTGCACCACTAGAGAACTTGAATTATTTTAAGGAAGTAAAATCTTCCCATCCCGAACGGCAGTAAAAGTCCACTTTGTCACAGCAGTATCACAATGATGAATGTTCAAGGGCAAAGCTTTGATTAATGACAGCTGCAGTTTGGTTTTCACTGATGGTGATTTTTGTACCTCCTTCCAGACAGCTGCACACTTACTGCAAGTATCTAACTAGACATATTTATTATGCCAGTTTGGTTAAATAGTTGTATAAATTAAGCATATGGATACTTGTGTAAATTGCGTATGCAGCATGTGACTATTATGTGAAGTAGGCTTCTAAGAGAAGAATGTCCATAATTCAGCTGAGATATTCCTATTTTGTTAAATTAAGGAGGTCCCTGATTAGGTTCCATAGAAGGGAAATCCCAGTCTGTAAAGGGTCCTGGGGGTGAAGGGATGCAGTTTTCCTTTATTCAAGAGCACAGAATATCATTAATACAGTTAAAGTTGTCCAGTGTTTTCATGTGCCCTTCCAAAATGCTGAGTTTAGCTAAAAATTAGCAAATTTGGGGTGAGCATGGTGAACCATAAAGCAAGTATACTGCCTTTAAATAAGCTTTTTGCTATTAAATGTCCTCTTTTTTTGTAAATGTGAAGGACTAGTCAGCATTTGTGCTGCTGAAGTTGTTGTGCGGGTTTGCAACTGTAAGTGTTAAATAGGGTACTGTGGTAAAGCTGCAATGAGACTCCTAAATGACTGGCTTCACCTGTAACCGTTACTGTAATGTAATTAAGCTGGTGGTTGTGCAGTGATTGTTGGGAACTTGTGTTTTGCATACGAGCAAAGCTGTAGAGAAATAACCCAAATCCTGGCTATTTTATTGTACAACTATTATAACAACTGTAAGTTGGATGACATGACGTTAAATTTGTCTTTCTCCACTTCATGCCCAGGCATCTCCTGCAAAATACAAGCTCCCATCTCCATTTCTATTAGTCTCCTCTACCCATCTCTTTAAATATTAGCATTTTAAAGCTATCCATATGTAAATTCTTTGCTATTTTATACATATGACAGAAAGTAATATAATAAGGTTGGTTATGCACCTCAGCAGATACCAAACAGGCTTCAGGTCTTTGCTGTGCTCCATCCCCTGACCTTGCCTCTGTCTGAGCAAGATTTCCAGCCCTGCTTGCCATGACCATGCTTGCCCCCTCCTTGCCCCAGGTGCTTCCCCCACCATGTGCTGTTACATGCAGTGTAAATCCCGATTTACCTTGAGGAAACAGGGCGAGAGTCTGACCCCACAAAAGGAACCTCCCCTTAAATTTTTTGTGATCATATTCAGCAGTGTTGCAACACAGAGCGAGATGCACAGAGCAATTTATGGCTTCAGAATTAACTTCTCATGTGAGTTATTACTGACAGGTAAGGTGCAAAGAGCACGTGGCTCAAACACTCGTTTTTTGTTTAGGGACTGCAGTCATGGGGTAGTAAAATCCTACCGGGTGGTTCTAGAGTCTGACACACTGCTGCAGCGAACAGGAAGTTTTTGAGCTAGACAAAATGCCTGGCTCCCCCATCATCATCAGATTCAGATAAATCAGTGTCATTTCTCCCTTTTTCTTTTGTGCACTGTTAAGTGCATTCTCTTCACAAGCTAATAACTGCAAGTGTGTGGTAGCGTCTAAAATGAAAGTCTGTTAAGTAATATTTTCTCTCCTATTGTTTATTGTTCTTTCTATGTGTACAATACACTATGCTCCTTAGGACAAATAATTATTGCAGCTAATGCAGTTTTTTGGGGGGTTGCTCTCGAGGGGAAGATTTATAGCATATGAATTTCTTTTTTCTTGCTTGACAAGGTATGGGAACAGCGAGTAAGACTTGTCACCAGGTGGCACCATTAACCTAAGTTATAGTCCAGCTAGGTGAGTGCAATGAAGTTTATGTTCAAAAGGAATTTAATAGAAAGATTGCTCTTTTCACCTTTCTTCAGAGTCTAAGTAAAAACACGGCACAGAGAATAGGCCAATTTCTTCTTCTGTTCACTGGCACATGTAAAATTATTTCATGCATTTGCAGCGTTATAATCTGGTGAAGAATCTTCCACACTTTGTGTATGGTAAGTAAAATGCATGCCTGTATTTCTCCATAAAACACCTTCTTGCTTATGTGTTTTGCAATATACTGCACATGCAGTGCATCAAAAGCTACATTTTCCCTGATGAAATCCCAGAACAGGATCAAGGAATTCTCACGTGGAAATCTTTGTGTCTAAATATTGTTTGAACATTTTTAGACTGTATTCTATAAACCCAAACAATAAGAAATCGATTTTCCTCACTTACTGGTGAGTAGCACCATGCACATTGCAGAGCAGACGATGAGTCCCATCGCTGCTTGCTCTTCAGAAGCAGTGGTGGTGGCCTCCTCCGTGTCAGAGCTGGTGCAGCATGTATCTGCTCGTGCTGCTTCTCGGCACTCGCAGGTTGGTGTAGCTGTCCTCTGAAGCAAGGAACAAAACTTTTCCTGTAGCAGACATTTAAATAGCTTGAGTCAAAAAGTTAGAGTTTCTTCTGGTAGGGTTGGATTCCTTTCTAAGTGGCCTTTGGTGAATTTTATCAGCTTGATCCTAAGACGGTAAACGTTATTGTGATTTTTTTTCTAAACAATGATATTAACCTAATAATAGGAGACTAGGGTGACTTTTGGGAAATGGCAAATTCTTGTTCTTCTTTTGATTGGGTATTAAAGAAACACAAACCATCAGCTAGTTCTTTCTGAATATGCTGGAATATTTAAAGTGAGTAGTGTTTTAGCTAGCAACCTTTGGGATTCTTAAAAGCATGGTTGTGGAATGCAGCTTGTAGTTCCTACTTAGCTCATAAAAGTAAGCAGGAAAACAGAGATTTATACTTAAAAAGATTATTTCATTAACTTTTTATTAGAGTGAAACCATGAAATGGATATTGTTCATGTGAACTGTGAATCATAAGGTCACATTAAAACAATAGGTTGATGATACTAGAACATATGCTCTGGTTTCAGTGATTTCTGGGGCACAGCTAGGTAGGATTGCATTGTACTAAGTTGCAAGTCATGCTGTAATTTAAGTCATACATATTTTATGTGTTTTCTTGCCCTTGCTTGCTTCTCTGGTCAGCTGTGAAAGTCAATGATTATGCAGTCTTTGTGTCAGCATCCAGTCCTTGTGTGCGTGGTTGAACAGAGGCAGTGGAGTCTCCGTCCTTCGAGATATTAAAAACCTGACTGGACATGGCTCTGAGGAACTTGCTCTAGTTAACCCTGCTTGAGCAGGGTTGGAGTAGGTGGTCTCCAGAGGTGCCTTCCAACCTCAACCACTCCCTGATTTTGTGCCTATCAGAAGAAAGGTCTCGGCAGACAGAACTTCCGAAGTTTCTCTAATTAAGCTGTGAAATGCCCTGTGTGGAAACTATAGAATTGTTCTCAGGAAGACTCCTTGCTCATAAAGATAAGGGCAATATTCAGAGCATTTGGAAAGAACAATTCTCTCAAGATTTGCATTACCATGCAGTTTTTTACTGATGTTTACCCATTACAACACAATAGATAATGTAAATGCCTATTTATCTTCGTCCCCTAACAAAGCAGAAAATGTGCATGGTTACATAGCGAATAGAAAGTAGAAAGCTTCAGTGGTACAATATCTTAAAAAAAGAAGTGTCATTAAGCATCTTGCAAACTATTGTTAGTTATAAAAGATCCTGTATGTACATACATACCTTTCCAAGTTTCAGTGTGCTGACTCAGCGGACATTTTAAATAGCAGCAATAATAGTGTTATTACAGTGATGGTCTAAGGAAGTGTCCTGGTTTCGGCAGGGATAGAGTTAATTTCCTTCCTAGTAGCTGGTACAGTGCTGTGTTTTGGATTTAGGATGAGAACAATGTTGATAACACACCGATGTTTTAGTTGTTGCTAGGTAATGCTTACACTAGCCAAGGACTTTCTAGTTTCCCATGCTCTACCGACTGAGAAGGCTGGAGGTGCACAAGAAGCTGGGAGGGGGCACAGCCAAACTGGCCAAAGGGACATTCCATACCATGGGACGTCATGCTCAGTACATAAACTGGGGGAAGCTGGCCGGGGGGGCCGCTGCTCGGGGACTGGCTGGGCATCGGTTGGTGGGTGGGGGGCAGTTGCAGCGTGCATCACTTGCTTTGTGTAGTAGCATTATTACATTATTATTATTTTATTTCAATTATTAAACTGTTTTTATCTCAACCCACGAGTTTTCTCACTTGTGCTCTTCCAATTCTCTCCCCCATCCCAGTGGGGGGGCAGGCAGTGAGCGGGCGGCTGCGTGGTGCTCAGTTGCCGACTGAGGTTAAACCACGACAGGAGGAAAGTGAGGCAGGGTTTGTAGAGAGAAAAAGATCAGGCAATTAGGGTTTTTTTTTTGACTGAAGAGGGAATTGCCTGGAGGAGTGCCTCTTTAATTCTGATTATATTGGTTTAGGTAATAAAGGCAATCCAAAACAGTGACATTATCAAATGCATCTGTGGTCCAAAAAATGGTTTGTTTTTTCAGTGTTTGAAGGATCCAAATGGTGTATCAGGTTAACAGGAGTGTCACTCCTGAGTCATGATATTGTACTTATCTATGTTTTTCCAGTTTCTCTCACTTACAAATGGAGACATGGACATGGTGGCAAAAGGGAAATGAATCTGATGTGTAGATAAAACTCTTTATCTAGGATGCTGCCTTCAGTAGAATCTTCAGCACCATAAAACCTAAATTCCATAATAACATAAATCTTAAACGTAAATGCTAAATTCCTTGGTGTCATGAAACACTCATAATACTTTAACCCATTTATTTTCACTATTTTCCTGTTTTTTTTTTTTTTTTATTTTTAGGCTTCCTCTTTATTTATTTCTCTGTATTTTTTCACATCTCTCTGTGTGGTTTTTTGGTTTAATTTGGTTTGCCTTTTTTTTTTTTTTTTTAAATTTCCTGTGGTCAGTAACAGATCATTGATTTTGTACAGGGGCTTTGTCTGGATTTCCAGCAAGTACCGCAAGGACCCAAATGTTTTCTTGGGCATGATACTGCAGGCAGCTGCCTGTACTTATAACTGATTCTGATCCTGACAGCTGTAAATTATTGCTGTTTGCTTGCCTGCAAGCCTTCACTGAAACTGAAGTTCTTGCACAAGCCCTGATACGTCAGGAAAACTGTGGGCAAAGTGTATGAAGAAAGCAATTTATCCATCACTGACAGTACAGCAGTGCGTGACAATCTTTCAATGGCTGGTCAGTGGTGAACTGTGGCAGTGGCAATTTCTTTAGGCATGATTTCAGGTTAAAGTGTCTATATGACCTGTAGACCTCCTATATGCTTTCCGCAAGTATACCTGCACATATATAGACAACCCATGAATGGTTTATATCTCTTCGTTTGCATATAGGTTATTATTCATATATTACTTGTCTAAAATGTAGCAGAACTGACACGTGATTGCTTTAACTGAAATGGAGTAGATCTGATTTAAACTAACCATAAATTTAATAGACATTTTTCAGGAATCCTGATCTGGATGAAATTTTTTGTGAGTGATTTTTTTTTCCTTGGGTTTTTTTTTTAAATAAATCTGAAATAGCCAAAATTATTTATAAATGCCATTCAAATTTGGCAAAGACTGCTGGCTGAAAAAGAATCATGCAATCATAGAATATCTCAAGTTGGAAGGAACCCATAAGGATCATCGAGTCCAACTCCCTGCTCCTCACAGGACTACCTAATACTAAATCATACGACTAAGAGCATCGTCCAGACACTCCTTGAGTTCTAACAGGCTTGGTGCTGTGACCGCTAGAAGAAGGAAATATTACAAAGATTCTTAAAGTCAATGTTTTCTAAATCTGGCATTTTGCTTCCCGACAGAATGTAGCTAAATGTGTTTTAAAAAATTGACACCCACCAGCCCCGAAATAATAGAAACATCAATTCTGAAAGCAGAAGTATTTTTCCATTTTAAGGTCAGATGAAGTAGTGAATTAAGCACAAAACAAATTTTAGCCTATTTTCCTAAGAAACCAGAGCTCATGAATCTATACAGGTAGGGTATGTGCTGATGTATTTCCCCTCCTCTCCTTCCCATGCCATTCTTAACATTTGATCAATTTTAACCAATTTAGACTAAAAAATAGCACCCTGAGGGGTCTCCTGACAGGGTGCCGCCATTGGCCGGATTTTATAGATGAAGAACTGAAGTTCAGGAGAAGCAGATGCCAAATTTGTTCAGGCATTCAGACATCTGCACACATACCTAGGTCATCCAACAGGATATTTAAAGGCTTCCACCACTTCTGTGCATATTTTGAAGTCTGGCCTGCGAGGACTAGACCCAATATTATTAATGGAGTTTAAAGAAAGAAAACCGTAGCCATTGGATTATCCTTCCTTTTAAATTTTCTAACCAGCTCTTCTTCGGTCATACCTCTGTGCCGGACCTGCTCCCTGCCATGCTGGTGGGAAATGGGAGAACCACTGGGCCGTTCTGGTTCACGTTGTCAGGCTTTTCCCCTCTCCCTGATGCGTTCTCCCAGAGTCGTCCCCACCCCAGATATTAACGCCAGTGTGTCCATCCAACTTCGGACATTAACTCCCCCAGCAGTACTGCTCGGTGGGTATTTCAGTTCTGCTTCTGGCAGATCCCTTGGGAATTTTTGTCTCCTCCTTCCCAAGAAGCGTCCCTGTGCTAACCAGGGAAGCTTTTTATGTGCACTTTTATTTTGTATTGTACACTAGAGAGCAGCATGTTAGAGGTTTTTTTTTAATGCTGAAGGAAAGCGGGCCCTGAAAAGATTTCGGTTTCTTTTCCAAATTCCTGTGGGAAAATATAAAGGCATTTTATATATCACTGAACTAGGCAGTAGCTGACAAATAGTTTCCTGTTTGGGGGAATGGAGATACATGTACCCACTTGCTTTCAATACATGTTACTGACCAAGCTACCAAGTGAATAGCACAGGTTTTCCATTCTGCCTGCGTTCTGAAATTTGAATTTTCAATTGTCTTCTTCACTTTAGGTTAATTAATCCGACTTAACTGAATTCAATCAACTGCTCTACACTTTCTCCAAGCAAGATAAAATGCAACAATGTCTGACTTATGCTTGTTTACAAAATTTTTGATATAGGTGTAAATTATAAATTTGCATGTTTCTCTGCTTTGTTTTACCAGCTACACATCAGAGATATCCAAGAACTTTCTGGAAGAGCAAAATCCTTAAATTTTCACAGTCTCTGTGACTCTAGAGACCTTGTATCATTGGCTTGCTCTGATTTTTAATTGATCAAAAGCCTAAATCAAATTTGAAAAGGATACTGATCACGCAAATGACTGAAAGCATTTTTCCATGGCTATAGCTAAAGGAGCTTACAGTATAATGTAAGGAAAGACAGTCCAGCAGAGGCAGGGTCTAAAGAAGGTGCACAGAAAGGTGGGCATAGTGGTGTTTGGCCACATTTTCACAAAATCCAAATAAATCTAGGCTTATAAATATGCCAAAGAGCTGTATCTTCCTCATGGAAGTTAATAATTGTTTTTGAGTGTCGAGAAATGAAATTCCAACTCAGATACAGTTGGACACAACTATTTTCAGTGTGGTTACAGAGCACTGACTGTGCATTGAGATAAAAGGGACAATGCTAGGTCGGTCTCTGTTCTGCTGGTGGTGTTCCTTGTACCCCTGAAAACGGTGTCCTGGCCTCCTGCCCACGTTGGGCATCCCCTGGAGCTTGTTTTTCAGAAAACTCCTCTGAATTTGATTCCTTCCTGTGTCAGCAGATATCCTTTCGACCAAGAAAAATGTTCTGCCATCCTTAAACTATTAACTTGTGAGATGGAATAGCTGAATTGGTGTGTTTGCATAAGTCCGCTTCTTTACAGCCAGAGGCTGTTTGCTTACCTCCTAGTCAGGATAACTGCTTCTCATCTGGTCTCTACCCTATTTGTTTTGGTTTACTTGTAGCCCTGCTACAAATTAAAATTTCCATGAGTTTAGCTCTGAATCACTTGAATACACAAACCTTTCCAGGTGTAGTTCACAGGGAAGGTCAACACTATAACTGAAAATAAATTAGTTGGGCAGAGATGCCTGTGTCTCTGTCTGTGCATGGGTGCAGGCATCGTGCTGGTGAGGGTGGCTGACGTGCTGCCTGGGTAGGAGCCGGGGACAGGTAAGCATGTTCAATGGACCAAGTTCCTCTCCATATTGGATTTGTTAGAGTAACCCTAACTATGATGCTGTGCTTACTGTATAGGTAGCAAGTGGATAATTCTATGGAAACTTGGTAACAACGATCAGATCTGTACAGCTATGGATGCTTTCTGTGCATAGTGTTTATTTGATTGCTTTTTTTTCTCAGACTTCTCTTCCCCCGGTAGGTCTGTACTCAAGACATTTTATTTGGTCAACACAAACCTATGAAATGAGAGGGGAAAAATTTTATTATGATGTGGTTAGTTGGTTCTAGCATTCAAACATGTCGTATTCAAAGGAAATATGTCACTTAAGCATCTCCATTTTTGAACAACCTGTCTTTAGCTGAAACACTGGTGATGTGTTTCATGAAGAAACCTAGAAGATGAACACAAATAAGCAGAATAGAAAAATCCTGGGAAATAAGAGGCAGCATTGCTCTTCTGTTCATTCCTGTTGTCTACTTCTGGAAGTTGGTTAGATTAGGATTTAAGTAAGCCTAAAAGACAGGAGATCAGAAAGAAAATAAAATACATCCAAAATTCACTCTTACATTAATGGAACAACACCCTGAAAGGGAAATCCTGCCAATAGGTGCATCTGTGCTTTTTGCAAGATGGTGATAAAAAAGCAAAAGAAATCTCTTCATTTTCAAGATAGCTTCACAAAGAAAGCAACCAGACATGGAACCATCTCCCACCCTTCACTGCCAGCAGCTGTTGCGTATGATGTCCTTGGATGCCCAAAAGATTAGGCAGTGTGATCCATCTGGCCCATGTAACAGGGATCAAAGACATTTCTCCATCTACAAACTTAAGCTCACGGTAAGTGCATCCTTTTACTAAGTTGCACAATATTTTCATAATAAACAGTGTTAAAGCCTTTTTTTTTTGTAATTACACTAAAGCACAAAGTTTTTTGCATCTGCCAGTTGTTATGAATTTGATAAATGAAGGAAAGGCTGTAACACAGCATAAGAAAGATATATTTGTGAAGACTATGTATCATGAAGTGCAAGAGTTGATATTCCTTTCTTTTCTTTTTCAGCTCTCTGCAAATGAAGAGGACAAATTGAAAGTTATAGTCTCGGAAAATTTATAGGGACATCTAGCTCTTGAGGGGGCAAAATTGTGGACCAGTTGTCTCATGTGGCAATGCGTTATGAACAACAGAAAAGGTATCATTTAAAATTACTTCATGTTCTCAGTTATGAACAGACAGAACATGTGCCAGTGGGAACTTTACATCCAATTTTTATTTTCATAAATTAGAACTCAGTTAAAAAAAAAAAAACAACAGCAAAAGCAAAAAAACAGATTTAATTTATGTCTTGATGGTCTCAAAATATTCACCAGTCTGGAAGGTTCTTCTGCAGTATTTTTATTAATTTAATCCAATGATAGTCTTTGTATGGCAAGCACATTTTCCTTCTCTCTTGAGGTAAAAACACCTCTACTCCCAATTACTAAATCTCAGTTACAGTTCATTTACAGCAGAACGTCAGAAATTAGATGAAGTTTCAGCATCTCAGTGGTCATTTGGTCAGGACCAGATTGGGCAGAGAATAAGGTCACATTTTGACAGCTGGAAAGGCATCTGATTGTCAGCTGCAATATGTGAAAGATCAACTCAAAGACCTGAAACCAAACAAGAATTTTGCACTTGATTGGTGTGAAATTTGTGTTCATGTTTTGGTCTGGTTCCACGGACATTAAATGAGAGTCTACATTTGTGGTGGCACATAGTCAAAATTGCTCTTGGCCAGCTGGATACCACATGCCTTTCTTGAATTCAGAGGATTATTACACTGGATCATTAAACTTCTAATTTAACGCTTATTATACCTGAAGAAAGTATCTTCCTCTCTTGATGCTATGTCTTTTTTGTATTTTTCTTAATGCAAGATTAATAACTACCAAGACTTATCTTTCCCTTAAGAGGAAACAACTGCTTTTAATCTAGTGGAAAACATGTATTCTTGAGAAATCAATAATTCTGTCATCCTAAACACATTGTCATCAACACTGAAGGTTAAGTTTGATCACAAGATGTCTAGTCTTTATGGCCAGGAAATACTGGTCCATGAGATGTCTGTGCCGGCATTTATGCACAGGCTGTTAGCAGGGTACAGCAGCTGTTTCTTAAGTTCTTCGATATCCTTTCTGAAGTGTGAGGCTGGCATTTTCTGGATGTATCTCCGTGTAGACACATTTATATCTTTGCTAGTTTCCCAACTGAATTTCTGCTTAAGCTGGGTTGATATAGGTGGGCATGAAACATGCCCGCTTTAGAGCACTCCTCATACTCTTCTTTACCTCTAGATGTAGTAGGCTGTCAGTGTGAAGGGACTTCATTACTCTTGGCAGAGGAATTAGCCTGTGCAAGAAAAGGGTCAAATTCTCAGTAATGAAGAAGATGCATCTGTGTGCAGTGAGAAGAGTGACATGAAGATTTCAGGGGCTCATGCAGGCATTGCTAGAAAGTTGTGGGAGCTTGGGAAGAGTCTGAAAACAGGATTGGGATGCATGGAGATGGAGAAGGTTTGCGGTGCAAAGAGGCTATAGGGACACTATACAAAACTCGTATAAAACTCTCCTGGTTTATCTGTGCTCTGTATTGTCTTTTTACATGTCAAAGAGCCTTCCTACTTACCACGTCATTTTAAGAGCCTTGTTTCTTTCCTACAGCACTTAAGATGTCCCAGTGCCTCAGGTTGCATCCCTGGGAGAAGAATGCCCTCGGATAAAGTGAAAATAAAACTGGTTACTTAAGGCCAAATGAACTATATAGAAATGAATATTTCTACAAGCCTAAGTGAAGAAATAAAAAACAGATTTACTCTTCTTACACCCAGATTAAATCACAAAAGTAGCTGTCTCCCTTTATCTTGCAGACTTGCTCTAAATGCTTTCCTGATGCACACCTTCTAAGGAATTCTTTTATCTGTACATGTCTTACATTTCAGGTTTACATGCATCAAAGGGAACCTATTCCTAGCAGAAAGCATTAGCTTATCAGAGCTGATCTTTAGCGAGTCCCTCAAAGGATCTGAACGGGTTTAATCTTTACCCTCAACATATGTACTTCTTTTCCCCTTAGACTTATTCAGTATATTTTCAGTCATTTAGCTAAAATGAGGGGTGTTAATATCTTAAACCAAGTATGATCTCCTGCAGTATACTGGCTATTCAATAGCTCTTTGACTTAATGAAGATCACCTTCTCTCTGATTCTTTGTCTCTATCCATGGAAGTTTATATTTTATATTTGATTATGTTGTATTTTATATCTGTGCATCATGATATAAAATATGCTTAGTATAAACATCTAAATGGTGCAGAGGTATGCAGGTCACTGAGACCAGTTAGGATAGTAATTAAATAGTTTAGGTAGAGTCATAGATTTGGGATAAGTAAGCTTTACTAACTTTCGTCTTCTATGTAACAGCAATAGGCAGGAATAAGATTGGGAGAGATTCCTGGGGAAATGCTGTCAGAGTCTTGACAGCAGGTGCCTGGAAATCAGAGAAAAAAGGACAGAGGAAGAACTCAAAGAAGAAGGCAGGGCAAAAAGGTAAAGGAGGTGGCCTGAGGAAACTGAATTCAAACTCAGCCCACTGAGGAGGAGAAGAAAATATGGGGGGAAAAAAAAAAAAGGTGAAAAGGTGAAAAGCATAGAAAGTGAAGGAGAGAAAAGTCATAAGATTACAACTTTGAAGAGGAATGTCCAAGAGAAGAAAAGAAAATGCGTAAGTGAAAGGAGGGCATGAGAATGATTTGTACATAGCATCTCAATTTAGATGATTTATCGTTCTCAGTTTTTGCTCATTTTTATCTGAAAGGAAGCAGAACTTTGCAAAGTAAAGATTGAGAGTGAAGAGAGACTCTGTACGTGTGTATATATATGTGTAAATGGTCTAACTGCCTTTGGATGGAGTGCAATAGTGATGGACAGTGAAAGAGAAGGGTATCATCCTGCCGCAATATGAGTTTTACTGGTGACTGATGGATTTTGAAGTCTTAATGGCAAGGTGAGCTTCATTGTTCCAGATTTTGGAGGTCCGCAGTGGCCTCATCTGAGGTGGTTGTCTAAGGGTCCTTTTATCATCGGTGGAAAGACATAACCTCTTTTAAGGTGTGAATCATCCAATCTCCTCCATCCTCTCAGGATGAGATGAATGCTGTCACAGAAGAGTCTGTTTCTCTCCATTGTGTAAAAATCTTATCTAGACCACTAACTCAAATATAGACCACTACACTACAAAAGTCTGTTCTTGCAGTGAGATGAATCCAGTTTGAAAAATGTACCATTAATACATATTCTGTTTTACCGTGTATAGAAGAATATTCACATTTTTCATTATAATTGTTCCATGTTGACTGTGTAAAAAGGAAATACTGTATTCTCCTCCCCTGAGACACTCTTGACTTGCCTCCTGCCTTTCTTTTATCATGGGAGACACATAAGGGATTCCATTCTTGCAGCTCAGCTCATTGTAAAGGAGAACTAATACAGGAAAACTACTGAAGACACCTAGGATAGTACTATATGATTCCCTTGGCACTTAATAGCATTCCAGCCCACTTGTCTGACTGCAGCTGCTGCCAAAACCAGCGACGCAAGACCCATAAGCTCCTGGGTTCAGGAGGACTGCTTCTTTCTCAGTGAAAACATTTATTAAAAAATACGCAAATACTATGATGTTTCTCTGCTTCTTGGGGGTCTCCATAGCTTGGTATGTTTGACTGATAACCTGCTTCGGATATTGCCAGAAACTGGCTGAGCTTCAGAAATGCCAGTTTTCTTCCCCAAAGAGTCTATGGAGAAAATTAACCCTACCCAGCCAAAACCAGCACAGATAGGCCACAGTTAAATGCGCTGTTTGGGCTTACGGAGAAGGTGCCATGTGTTGAAGAAGAATTGCAGAGGAATTCCTCAGTATTGCTAGTGAACCAAGCAGTACTTCTTGGGCTGACTGCCCCCATCCCAGATCCTTCCCTTCCTCCCATGTTGTTGTGACTATAGTGATAACTTGGTTTGACCATGAGCTCCCAATAAACTTACACCTTGGATCTCTGCTGACTTTCCATGGACAAGACCATGTTCAAACCTATTCACCTCTGCCCTTCAGTCCTTAAGATATGTGATGTACTTACAAGCAGGAAAAATCAGCCAGCTGCAGTCCCCCAGCTGCCTGTCCCTGCTTTCTGTAAGGGGCCACCCTGAACTTTGGTTAAGTGTAACCTTGGTGGTTTTTGAGTCACTGCTTAATATGGGTGGGATGGCTCATCTGTATTGGGATTAGTGAGAGTAATCTCAAAGTTAATCCTACATGTCGACGTAAATATAGCTGTCAGTTTTTGCCTCTATGCATATGCTTTTCTGTGAATATTTAGTTTAGTTTCTCTTAAAAGCAATTAAGAACACTATTAGCCACTATTTAAAATGCCAGCATTTCCCATAACTACCATGCAATAGTGCCTTGCATTGCCACAGTTTTCCTTTGTATTCAATAATTAAAGCATGTTAGCTGAAGAAAGTTGGTACTATTTGGCATATGTTGACTTTTGAACACTTCCTACCTTATCTGTCCTGAGACATAGTTGTTTGCCAGCTGATCGTCACTGCCTACCAGTGTCTGTCTTCAAATTGCATTAGACAGATTTGTGCTTCTGTATCGTGTCATGGGGAGTGTTTTTCATATCACACCCTTGTCACAGCATATGGCTTTGACCCTGAACCTGTTAAACTGGAGATGCTATGCTGAGTCAACAGTTTTCAAAGTTGTAATCAGGTTAGCCAAACACAAGTTCAGTAACAAAGATTTCTAGCAGTGTCATCTACATCTGGGATGAATCATAGAATCATAGAATAGTTTGGGTTGGAAGGGACCTATAAAGGCCATCTAGTCCAACCCCCCTGCCGTGGGCAGGGACATCTTCAACTAGGGCAGGTTGCTCAGAGCCCCCTCCAACCTGACCTGGAATGTTTCCAGGGATGGGGCATCCGCCACCTCCCTGGGCAACCTGGGCCAGTGTTTCACCATCCTCAGCATAAAAAATTTCTTCCTTAGATCTAGTCTAAATCTACCCCCCTTTAGTTTAAAGCCATTCCCCCTTGCCCTGTCAGAACTGGCCCTGCTAAAAAGTTTGCCCCCCTCTTTTTTATAAGCCCCCTTGAAGTACTGACAGGCTGCAATAAGG
>NW_008824754.1:1888431-1906712 GCF_000699105.1 Pygoscelis adeliae | reverse complement strand
GACAGCCGGCTGAACATGAGCCGGCAGTGTGCCCAGGCGGCCAAGAAGGCCAATGGCATCCTGGCCTGTATCAGAAATAGTGTGGCCAGCAGGAGTAGGGAAGTGATAGTGCCCCTGTACTCGGCACTGGTGAGGCCGCACCTCGAATACTGTGTTCAGTTTTGGGCCCCTCACTACAAGAAGGATGTTGAGATGTTGGAACGTGTCCAGAGAAGGGCAACGAGGCTGGTGAGGGGTCTGGAGAACAAGCCTTATGAGGAGCGGCTGAGGGAGCTGGGGTTGTTTAGCCTGGAGAAAAGGAGGCTGAGGGGAGACCTCATTGCTCTCTACAACTACCTAAAAGGAGGTTGTAGCAAGGTGGGTGTCGGTCTCTTCTCCCAAGTAACTGGCGAAAGGACGAGAGGAAATGGCCTCAAGTTGCGCCAGGGGAGGTTTAGATTGGATGTAAGGAAAAATTTCTTTACTGAAAGGAGTCCCCATCCCTGGAAGTATTTAAAAGACATGTAGATGAGGCGCTTAGGGACATAGGTTAGTGGGCATGGTGGTGCTGGGTTGATGGTTGGACTCGATGATCTTAGAGGTCTTTTCCAACCTTAGTGATTCTATGATTCTATGTCTACTGCAAGGCCCTGCTTTTACATCAGATTTACATTAGAAGTAATCTGTTCTTTTATGGCCCCGGCATGTTGAATGCCCCTAGAAAGGTTCAGCAAAGATGGTTGCACTACAGGGAAAACTCTCTGCTTATGAAACTCTGTTTTGGAATGAGCTAAAAGCAACGATGAGGCTTAATCAAGTTCAGAAATTGGCATAAGACCACTAGTTTGCCCTTCTGGAAGACCTTAGAAAGCAGGGGATAAAAATCTCAGATTAAATATTCTGGAAGAGCTTCAGTTACTTGGGTGAGGCACAGAGCTGAATCCTTTATGAAGTTCACTCTGGGCCAAACAAGTGGATCAACTTTTCCGTTCAACATCTCATCAGATGTAGACTGAAAAGTGTCATCTGTGATTGCAATGTGGTCCCTCAAGCAGCTTTTCACTACTTAATCGTATAGAAACCATCTCACCACTCCAAGAGCATCTGGAAGCAATGATGATGTGACTCTGATCAACCTAGTTCAGACTGGATTCCAGAAAGGATCCCTAAACAGGACAGAGCATCTACAAACTTGGTCAGTTATTAACTAACCTACCTGATACTTCACACACATCTGAGAAACAAACTAGGGACAGTTCTGTGTATTTGTTGATACTTTGTTCTTCCATTTTTTGTTATGACGAAGAACTTTGGCATGAAATAGGAGTTTTACGCCAGATGCACAAAAATACATAGGTCCCTAGGTGCCACTAATTTCAACTTAACTCAAGTGGATTTGTGGACCGAAGACTTGACATCTTACATATTTACAGCTTCCAGATGTTTTTGCCTTGTAAGAAATCATGGTGTCGTATATGTTGTCTCATAGCAACCTCATGGGGCCTCAGTGCAGAATGACAAAGGTGTTTAGGCACTTGTATCTGCAGGAGAGCACCTACTAGGATCTATAAAATATCTTTGCACACACTGACTTTTGGTAGAAGTTGAATTCTTAAGGTTTACATATGCTTTGATAAATCCCACTAGCCATATCGCTTGCTTATTTATGCGCCTTCTAAAATCTGGCCCAAGGATTGCTGGTGTAGCAAGGGTCATAAATCTCTACATACAGATATTTCCACACATGTATATATAATAGTAAATACCACTGAGTCCTCCACTTTGTTCCAGATATCGGACCCCGTTCAGCCTCGTGACTTGGGTCATCATTTACATCAGTACAAAGCAGGCCAACTTTTATTCATTCATAGCTATGAATTGGCTACTTAAAGACACTAACAAAGAAAATCAGCTCTAAGTTCAATTTAATCAGCCAGTCAAGATACCTTTATGGCTGCTTTGAATTTTTAGCAGTGCAAAAGAGCTGGAGCGTTATCTGCTCTAATAACGTGAGTACAAAGTAGGTGAAAAATGCGGCTTCTGGGAGAAATAGATGAGAATTTTTATATCATAGTGTCTGTCACTCACTGCACAGGTACTGTAGCACTGGACAACCAGTCAGCGGTCCAGGTGGGGAGTAGATAGTGAGGGCATAATAATTGTCTTTGACTAGAAGTGATGCCACCGGTCAAAAAGAGTTTCCTAAGCCAAGTAAGCACTCCTTTAAAGCCTTCTAGTGGAGCTGTTGGAACAATGGTCCTGGGCAAACTTATCCCGTGGTTTCATCCACTGCACACGTTTTCTAAATTTCGTGGCTGTGGAGGATCAGTTTTGTGAAGGAAACATTCAGCCAGACTCTGTTTAATCTTTTCCTCTTTAACTGCAGTGCTGTTAGCAACTATGGCAAACGTTTCCTCTCCTGGATTTTCATCGTTGTCAAATACTTGCAGAATTACAATTTTGTATGTATTGAATTACTTTCACTAGCATTTATGCAGCATTACATATCATTATGTAGACCCATTCCCATATTCTTAATCACTGTGTTGTACTTTATTCTGTGAGTGTTATTATTACATGAGTATTGTTGCCTGTTTTTTCCTTTTTTTCCAGTTGGCTAAGTTTTATCCTGAGTTTCAAAATCATGTTGAGCCTGTCCTGTCCGCAACTCGGTAAACCAGTATAACTGTTCCCATTGCTATGAGACCTGCACCACACTGCACTTCTAGAGTTGGTTGCAGTGTATTTCGGCAGTATGGAGGACTCTTGTGCATGCGTGCATGTGTGTGTGTGCTCTGTGTTTCTGTGTCACCCAATAGTCCCGTCCTATTGCTAGGTAGTGTCGGGCTTAAAATGAAATGAATAATGTTAGGCTTTATTTTTTTCTGCATTGTTTTTTTTTTTTTTAATGAAAATAAACTTCATTAAACGTTATCTCGTTTAAGATTCAGCTTCTGCCATCAGGTGCTCAAGCAGAATACCCAATAAGACTAAGCAGAGTTGTGAGCATGTACTTCAGGAGCAGAAGCCCCATTTTCTTCTTTTGTTCTCTCTCGCTGTCTGGCAGCCGCTCTTCATTTGGTAACTTCTAAAAATTTAATTAAGGTACAGGTGACTTATCTTTCAGATCATCCATGAAAAAATAGTATGCCCTAGGAACATTTAGGTTCATTCATCTAGCTGTATTATTTTTATATTCTTTTGTATAGAGCTTCTGAATCTAGTGTTAGACCAACACTAGTAATTCTTTGATCAAAATCTATGGGTAAATTTTATATGCTTGTTGCAAGTCTTTCCAATTATTCTGTACATTTTCTCTGCTGAAATGTTAAGTTTAAAATAAGCCCGCTGCCTTCCTTTCCTTCCCTCTGCTTGGCAATTTGGCTCAGAAAAGCAGCATCCGTCAATAGATTGAGCTGGAGGTGAAGTGCCAAGAACTTGCAAAGTCTGCTCTTGGCACAGCCAAGTGCTTGTGGTGTGCAGTCATGAGCTGGGCCCTTCTTCTCCATGCGGAACTTTGAAGGAGCCTCAGACTGGATGGGAAATTTGCAGATACGGTTTTGTCCTTTTACTTAATTGCATCCACGTTTTGAAGCCTGTAGTGAATATCGGCTTGACTGGCAGCAACAATCAAAGAGCTGAAAACCTCTCATTTGTGTCTGCATCTACAAAGCTGCACCTGCAAAGGCATCTATACAGTGTGTTTTGCAGTTTCCAGCACCACATGAAAGAAACAAAACCGCTTTTAAAAATAAGCTTTAAAAGATGTTTCTCCTATGTAAATTTGGAGTACAAAGAAACATCTATTTAATAGAGATATTGTGAAGATTAAGTAGTTAAATATTTAACGATCTTTGAAAGCATCTGTAATTATGTTCAGTGAGTGCAGCTTAAATATTTTTCTTAATAAAAACAGGAAGCAGAAACTCAAAGTAGTTGTGTGTGTTACCTTCTTAAAAAGCTACCTTCACTGCTCCCACTGTATTTTAGAGATAACGCATTACTAGTTTTTCCCAGGAAGAATCAGTTTTCCTTCTATTATTTGTCACCTGTGAAGAGCAATTGATGTTAAATATCTCTGTTAGCTCCTGTTTATTACAGTTACCAATTTGGCAGTGATTAATAAAAGACATTTTACTTTAGTGAATAATACATTGCTATAAATTCATTTTTTCACTCTCTTCAGCTCTGCATTATTCTTTGCTATTGCTCCTTGGTTAAGATAAATTGTTCACCTGGACTGTCAGGAGTAATGATTATCAACACATGCATGGGTGAGATGGCGTTGGCGTGCTATCCAGAGGTATACTTGCAATTGCAGTCTCTTCACAAGCCAGAAATCTCAAGCCTTACATTTTTTCCTTTTCTGTCTCACTCTTGCAACTTTTAATCTTTTCTTTCTTCCTGTCTCAAAGCAGACTGGAAACATGCATTTTTTGCCTTGGTCCCTCAGACCAACTTATTAATGTGTGCCTTGCGGTGTCCCTTTTTCTCGTCCCCTCTAAACAAGTTGCGTTAACAGTTCAGTATGAACAGTTCAGCTATGAGATTATATCTTGTGATTGTTTGTACCACGTATCGAAGCATAACTTGTTCAGTGTTGTGGTTATTTCCTTCCTATAGTGTCATTTGCTTTTTCTTTCTTTTTATGTTTTCTGATAGAAATTGCACACTATACTCTTCCCTTCGGTCTTTGTTTTAAAATCCACCTTCTAGGTGTTTGTCTTCTATAGTTGATCAATAAAAGCTGTTAACTCTGGGTCTTCTTTCCCCCTACCTCCATACAAAATCAGAAAATGATTTTTCTCAGGAATTCAAATGCAACTTTATAAGAGGCAAGTATAGCCCACTTATATGACATCCTATTCACTTCTTAGAGAAGACTACATGTGAAATTTTAATCTTCATAGAATTGGAAGAACCTGCTCCAGGAAACATTGTTCTTTCATTTTGTCACTTGTTATTTGCTTACTGGTCTGACATCTTGCTACAGTTCTTGAAGACTTACTGGAACTTTCATAGGCACCTTTAAAAAAGTCATGATCTCATGACCACTAATCAAAGACACTGCCATATGATGGCTTTCCAGTGACTGATTTGTAATTTGTAATGGTTTGATGTCCACACCACTGAATCAAAACTGGCAACGATCGGGCAAATGCAGGCAGAGAAACTGAAGATAAAATTGTCTTATAAATTGATCTACTGTTCCCAATCTTTTTCTCTTAATCAATGCTAACAGACATCAATAAGGCAGGATATGGAAACTTAATCCACTTACTGTCTCATATATTCTGTGGAAAAACACGATTAATAGTACAATTTGTCCTGGATTCTTAAAGTACTGAGAAAATACATTTGTACCACAGGATGAGAACAGTGGGGTAATGAGAAACACAGAAACAGGAGCAAACGAGGTGGAGTGTTTAAGGCACCCTACAACCGTGGGAAAGAGCAGCAGAAAAGGACTCTTGAAAAAAAACCCCACCCTTCTGTTACTTGCCAGTGCTTGATTTTAGGTGGAGCTCTTGCTTGGGGAAGACTTGGTAGTCAGTATAATGTACAAGGAAAACATCTTGCTTTGTCTCACTGGTTTGATTAGCTTTCAAATCTTAAATTTGGTTCTTAGCATTCTTAGTAGAATGATAAACTCTTAGGGGAAGAAAGCTTCCTTTTAACACACAGTCTTATAATTGTTAAACTTTCCTCTGTAATGCACTGTGGCGTTAATTTGGCGCTTTAGATATTTTACTTCTGGTGCTATTTTAGGTTATTTGGCTGGAGTATGTCAATATAGTATCTGAGCATGCTCGATGCTAATTAATTTGTCAGTAACAGAGTGTTAATGATGTTATTGTAAAACTCCTTTTGGTGTTAATTTGGCCAAGGTTTCTTCACAAATCCCACAGGAACAGCAGAGGTCTCTGGCTGTTCTTATGGTATTGTGCGAAGCTCTGCTCAGAAGAGTTGTTCTGGAGGAAGATGGTTGTGTGTGTGACTGTAATCCTAGAAAGAAAGTGTTATCGGACAGGTTGTTTTGACAGTTTTTCCAAAAGGCAGCCATGCTGGTGTCACCCAATTTTCTCCTCCTTTCTAAGATTTATCAGGTTCTCAAAGCAGGTGTTGAGTTTGCAACGTGGGATGGCTATAGGCATGTGAAACAACATTGCACAGGAGCTTTCATTCGTCTTGGGTCAAATACACTCACTCTCAGAGCAGGCTGCTTAAACTCTTACAAGCTCAGAGAGACAGAACGTGTTCCCTCCTCTATCAATGGACTTGCCTTCCTTAGAGCAGAAGCACCCCTTTTCCATGGCACACATGGATGCTGTGCAGATACCTCTATCCCATGACTTGTAAAGCCAAACTCCAGTTTAGGAGGTAGAGAAAAGATGAGGTTGTAATCCCTCTCCATCATTAAAGGGGGTGCAGGTAGAATGAGAAAAAGCAATGGCCCTGCTGCAAGTCCTCTCACAGCCTTGCAGGAGCTTCCCAGCGCACGGCCCCGTTCCTGAGGTTGCATGCTTGTGAAGGATCTGGAGCTTTAGCGTGGCAATGGGCTTAGCACTCTGAACTTTGCTCTTTACTTGAGGTTGAGAAATGAGTAATCTAAATGGGAAGAACTTTGACTAGCAACAACAAAAAATAAGGGTATTGTCTCTGTTTCGCTGGTGCCATTGATTTCAAGGCCTACTGGTTAGAGGAGAACAAGCAGAAAAATGTATATTACTTTCCAAATGATTGCTGGGGGTCTAAGAAGGAGAGAGAAGGATCTGCTTCTCATTAAAGCTGTTTTAAAATGGCAAAAATCTTCCTTTACTAACTTATGAGCATTAGTCATCTATTTAAATACGAAAGTGTTTCCCACGGTCTATTTTGATTGAGTAGTTTTGGATGTGGCCTGTATGGAGGGAGGAACAGCTGGTTCAATAGTCTCTAAAGTCATCTTTGAAGCAAACTCAGACTTTTATCCAGCCAGTTTTTGGAAAGAACTACTATGTTACCATTGCTCTTTCTCATTCTCATGTGCTGCACTGCCATAGTTTTGTTCCAAATAGGGAGGTGTCACAGTATCACATGAATTCTTTTATTTTTATTTTTTCCAGATACTGTCTTCCCAAGTTCATGTAGAGGAACGCTTTACCTAGTGTGACTTCTTGGGAAGGTGGGATGATTGAATCTGGCTGTGGTGTTTCCAGCCCAGCTCAAAGAAAGTAGCAGAGGGAGTTTAATTAGGAAGCAAATATTCTTTGGCTGCATAAGTCAAGGCAACTGTTTAAAAAGGGAATGATTGCTCCTGGGACTCTTAAGCACTCTTAAATCCTATTGGAGCTAGTAGGATATAGGGGGGCACAATAGCACTGGGCAAAATCATCTCAGTACCTTGTGAGGTTTAGTTGCCACTAGTAAGTACAGAGTGTGCATGGGTTTGACAAGGTCTCCTATTTAGCATTTTTTTATATGTTGAATTCCTAATGAATGCTTTTTATTTGCATAAAAGAAAAAAATATTATGCTTAATTTTGAATGTACTTATCATATTTATTCTTTGACAGGTTCTTCTACTCTGGTATTTTTCACAGTTCAGCTTCAGTCATCAGCCTGCACTGTAGGACCCGTTATTGACCACTCTAGTTTGCTGCATCACTTGCACCATGGCACTTTTCAACATCCAGGAGAACTCAATACTTCTGCTATAAAGAATGTGGACATAAAGACCAGCCTGCATATTTGTGTCCCTGAATTACTTCCACTTGAGGAAAAAGCTGTGTACTATTGGATAAGGTCCCGAAACGTAATTTAAAAGCAGCAGCAGCAGAAAAAAACATCCTGCAGTGGGGGAAATACATGTTTCTTGAACATCATTCATTTGAATCATGGAGCTGTATAGAAGCAGATATTGATATGATGCAGTTGACGTTTGACAGAGCACCAAATGGACATTCTTCAAGAATTCAGCTCCATCTTCCCTAAGTCATCACCATTCTCTTAGTAGGCCATATTTTTTAAGGAATTGCTCAGCATGTGTATGAGCTTTCCCAGTCTTCAATTCTTTTAAGCTGCATATTTCTTCTGGAGTGAAAATTGGAGACAGCGTAGCCCATGAGTTGCTGTGAAGGCATCGAAGCAACATTCCTCACTTTTAGGGGACTGGTGTGGTGGAATGCAGGAACCTAATGTTCCATGCAATTTATTATTTTCCACTTTATTGAAGAAATAATTCTGTTTGTTTGTAGGCTTATGAACTTGCAGACTTGGATGCACGGTACTGCAAGTCACAAATCATTTTATCTATTGGTAGTTTTGTCTTAAATGAAGAAATATTATATATTGTTAATATCCTGATCTCCAAGAGTTTGTGAAAAAATTAATGATTTTTGAGTTAAAATGTAGTTTTAAAATGTTGAACATCTATTATTAAAATTTATTTGTTTAAAAAAGAAGAGTGTCAGTTTCGTGAATTAATTATTTTCTGACAAACACCAGAGAGGGAACTGCTGTGGTGTTTCTTTGAAAGAGGAATACCTTTAATCACAAGCCTGAGGAAGTGACTTGCACTGTAGATGGTTGGATGCTTTGAGCTAAACTGTAGATGGATGGATGCTTTTGAGCGCATATCTAACCTCTTCCAAGTGAACAGTCCTGGCTGAAATGTGTGGGATTCTGTATATAACTACTACACACATGCCTACGTGCTCACACTAGCAGAAAAACTGGTCTGCTGTTATCTTTGTGTCCACAGGATAACCCTGAAACTTTCATCCTTTGTTGTTCCCGGTGTTGTGATGGCTGGAGCAGGAGCCTGTAAGCCCTAGGATTGGTTCTCAGAGCTCCTGCTGACTTATTTTGAGATCTCAGCAGGGCATGTAACTGCTGTGCGCTATTTTCCAGTCTGCCATAAGAGGTGGATAGCATCTATCTCATTAGCACGCTGTGGGATTTCATCCTGTCATGTTTGTACACTGCTTTGAGATTTTTCTGCTGAAGGTGGTGGTACTATTTCTTCCAACTCCCAATTCACTTGTGCTGCAAAGTAAATAGGACCTTCTTGAGATCCCAATTACTTCCCTAAAATGGCTAGGGAGATCTCAATCTCTCCTGATTGAGATTTAGTGATTCATTTACTGATAGCCAGAGGTTTTTGCAAGCGAGTTGTCTTAATAATCTACAGGCCTGGAAGAATTGTTTTTGCATCTTTGCCAGCCAGCGGTAGAGTATATGTATTCTATGTATTTCTATTCAGGTTTTCATAGGGGAATTCAAAGCTTAGAAATGAAACTTGCTTTATTTTCACTCAGATCTGAGAGAAAGACCTGTCACAACCTGCTACACTTGGTGAGGTAGGCTGTTCTCCTTTTCCTAGAGAAAGGGAGCTGTATAGTTTCATCTTGTACCATAGCAACTGTTTCCTTTATCGCAATGAAGGAGGGACAGAATTTAGAAACTACCCAATGTAAAAAGCATCGGGAAAATAGGAGTGCCATTATTTCTGTCCATTTTAGCAACAGGAGGGTCAGTGCTGTAACATCTGTATAAGAGCTAGGCTTTGGGGCTGGTTCATTAGAGGAATAAGAGACTATTTTTTAAAAATGTATATTTTTAACCTTGCTCTCTGCCCCCAAAATGAAGGTATACATAATGACAATGTACGGAAGTTAACCACCTGTATTTTAAATTATGTAATAACTTTCATATAGACCCTAAAATGGACTATGTTGGATTTGTAGCAAGTCAATTAGTTGAAGACAGTCAGTACCCCTAATCATAAAGATGGTTTATGTCTTTATTAGTTTCTAGCCCCATGCTGAATATATGAAAATCCTGATAGCTTTAGAGTAGAAGCGATGAAGTGAGACTTCTCGCTCCCTGTAGTTGTGGTACTTGGGGCTGGTGAGCAGGTTTGAATCCTTGTGGACTCTTGGCAAAACGGCAAGTATCAGAGATGGGAACATGAGATGATAAATTGCTTTGCTTCTTACAGGGATGTTCCATTAGTCCTTCCAGGTCAAGATCCTCTGTGTGATGGGACCTTGCCTTTAGGTACAAAATCCCTGAGATGATAAATCGTAATCTGTAGGCAAAAGCCATTTGTTACTGAATATTAATGTTGAAATAATTAATGTGACTAATCTAGCCAGTCTTAAATCTACTTCTTAGAACAGTAGGATACTTCAGACAACCCTGTCCACCTATTAGGTAGGCTCAATCCTTTAGCCTCAATAGGCCTGTGCAATAGAGGATGCAGATTCCTAATATCTGTTTTCTCCCAAAGGAGGGGCTGGAGGGCAGCAATCACTGTTTGGGTTATTACACTCAAAATCTTGCTTATGGACAAGGAGAAAGCACACGTTATATATATATATATGAAATCTTAAGAGTCTAATCATTATTAGGCTAGATTTAACTGTTTCAGAAAAAAAAAAAAGAGTTACAATAGTTATTCTCACTTTTTTTAGTTTCTACCCCTTTTCCTGGTGTTATGCTCACTCTTCCACTGCTTCTCTGGTGCTAGGTTGGTGGTTTCAGTCTGGTAGTGATGTTGAGGGCTATGGGATCTTATGACAAGTCATCAGCATCTGGAATTGTTTGTTGGGAGGAATACGATGTTTGTGTTGATGGTATCTTCTTCCTCCCTCTAGGATCCACTTGGGGCTGTTCTTGTGTTTTCTAACATACTTTTACGCCTTTGCTCTTTCTTCATTGGTCTGCAGCTCCAGGTTACATCTGAATATTCTATATTTGATGCCATTTTTGTATGTTAGATATTATTTCTTTGTTCTCTTTGTACCTCTAAAACCAGGTTTATCCAGCTTCAGGTCTGCATTTCCTTTAATTGACCATGGATGAGTTAGTCATAGTGATGAGGTCTCCAGCGCCACTAAAACCAGGTTTATCCAGCTTCAGGTCTGCATTTCCCTTAATTGACTAGTACTCCTCTATGCTGTGTCCTGTGTCTCCCTTTCTCAAAGCCTCTGCTATTGTGCCAGGCTTTTATTTCTCTATACCACATCGTTGTGTTAGAGTCATAAATATCTCATGCTCCATGGACTATATGCTTGTTATTTCTGTCTATATAAAACTATAGTTGTACCATATGAAGAGTAACACAAGTAAAACAAATTAGCCATAGACATGTGGCCAGTTAAAGAAATAGCTGTGTCAGCTAAACCAAATTAAAATAAAACTGCAAGCAAGTCAAGAAAAGTGAGAGCAAGCGACAAGGCTCAATCCTGACACCTTGAAGACTCAATACAAAGCTAAAGGCCTGTTGCTAACAATAGTAACACCATATTACAGAGCTAGACAGTTACGAGTGAATTAAAACTCTAAGAGCTTGGGATAAATCTGTCCTATTTTTTCTTTAGAGAACAGGAGCCAAGAGTTTTGTCGCAAAGGCCATGCCACAGAGAGGTATTTTCAGGAAGAATGGGTTGTCTTGTTGGGCTGAAGGACACATCTCTCATCTGTCTGCATTTGTCAGTCACTCCCTCCTCTCTGTCCCCCACCCGCATTTCCCTCCCATTGACCAATTTTTTCCAGATCTGCTGTAAGTGTTGACCTGTCAAAGATGCCTACAAACTCTGAAATTTGGTGGCTCGGGAGAGGCGAGAGACTGAATTAATTCCCCTCCACCCTACCACCTCCCCTTCCCAGAAAAGCGGGAGCTCTACACTTCTCCATACTGCTCATCCTACTGCTCTCCAGTTACCACGGCCAGCCAGCACATTCATAGCTACAGCTTCTTTCGCTGCCAGCAGTTTGGGGGTATGACAGAGAGCAAGCATTTCTGGAGGGGAAAAAGTGGAAAAGATATGGGATGGTGGCTGGAGCTGCTGATTGCTGGACACCTCTCTAGTAAACCAGGTCTTAATAGCTCTGTGCCCACAGCACTAAGAGCTTATGGGTTGTAGCACTGGGAACCCCTGAGGGAGCAGCTCCGTTCAACTGTTGCAATGAAAAGTATCCCTCAGTATTAACACCCACCTTTGAACCAAGCTGAGGATGCTTTTCATTCAGCCCTAGATGCTCTCCCACCTCTGCATGCTGGTTTTCTTGCCCATGTTCCCCATCTGTCTTTACTCCTTTTATTTCCAGGCTGTACCGATTGTCCACCCTGCTGAAACCTGTCATCTACTTTTCTTGGCCCTCTAGAAGAGGGATATACGCCTATTTTCAAAGTGTCCAGGGCACGACGCAGACTTTGGAAATGTAGCAGGAGATCAGTGGTAGTGCTGCCGTTATTCTTGGCACTGTTAGAGGTGGGTGAGCATGGAGAACACACAGTCAGCATTTTGAAGCCTGTTAAGTAGTAAAATTGCATAACACTCATATGATGATATTCACATGAGAGCTCTAAACATCTAGGACCCAGACTTTGCTTTCAGTTTACTAATGTCTCTGTCTATATTAAAGCTCATTTTTAATCAGGGTTTTTCACAGGCGCCCAGGGCTGTGGGCTGTTCCTTTATATCTGCTGCAATTTATGCACTACAGGAAAATTGAAGTTTATAGGTAAATTCATTCTGATAGTTGGCATTAAAGGAATTGTTAGGACATTTAAAAAATATATATTTTACACTGAGAGTAATTGACAGGTCAGTGATGCAGTTCCTCTACCTGAGAGTGATTTCCCTTTGATTAGGTTAAGCTTTCCAAATAAAATGTTCTGTAAGATAATAAGACATGTCAAATTTCATGTTGTTTGGTTTTTTGTTAGAAAGGGAACAGAAAATGGAAAGTGGGTTTAAATTTGTCGAAGTTCAAGCTTATGCAGTGATTAGCATATTTCTTGTTATTTCTCAGCAGGTTGTTGCAAAGATCTCTGTTTCCGTCAGGGCAACTGCCATTGAGTCTAAATTCTCAAAATGATAACAAAGAAACAAGTTCCTAAATATTTATGGATTTAACAACTAAAAAATGCTGTTTCTTCCTTCTTAGCCTCCTCACCCTCACTTATAAAAGCCTTTTCCTTTCATGATTTGTGGCAAGTACTGCCTGTACAATGGGATTTTTGCCAACAATTCAAAAAGGAACATGATAGAGACCATGGGAACTGATTGTACAACCTCAATCACAGTGCTCCTTCTGGCCTACTACTCTATAAATCCCAAATTCTAGTTAATAGGTTTATAAAGCAGAGGGCCACAAGGGACCATTAGTTCATCTGGCCTGATGGCCTATACATCACAAGCAATTGCACTTTATGCAGTACCCTTTACCAAGTCCAGCAGTATTTATTTTTGGATAAAGCATGTTTTCCAAAAAGGCATTCAGTCTGGGCTTCAATACGTCAGGGTAGGAGGAATCAGCGACTTCCACAGTAGTCTGTATCATTAATTTCTTGGTTAATTACTTTCCTGGTTAAAAGGTATGGCTTATTTCTGGTTTGAAGTTGCCCAGTTACACCTTCCAGACATTGCTTCTTGTTATGCCTTTGGTAAATTAGAATTTGTTAATACCTAGCTTATTGTCACCATATACCTTGCCAAAGAAAAGGCAAGGGTTAAAGGAATCACTGTTTAAATAGAACAAACTCTTCAAGTAGCCAGCAAACCTGGGTAATCTACCCTACCTATGAGAGTTAGATTAATCCACCCATGGTTGCTCCTTTGCCAGTGGAATACCCAACATGATGTAAGACTATCAGGTACTTTCAGTTGCACAGCTAGTTCACTTGCAGAAGAAGTCCAAGTCATCTACTATCCATCTTACTCATGGGACTGGAATTATCTCGGAGACGATCATCTCAATTTTCCTCTTCTGAGATCCCTGAACTCTACACAGTTTAGTTTTAGACAGGTTCCTGTTTTACTCCTCCAAAGACAAGGCCATGGACTTGCTGAGAATTGGATAATGATTTAGCACGTCCATGCAGACTGAGTTGCCTTCTGCTTCTCTTTGCCATCCTGCTTAAACATCACCATTCCAGTTCTTTGATTTCTGCTCTCTTTAGTTCTCTTGAGTCTATGACACCGGCCTCTGGGTATGCTTGTTCAGGAAATCTTTGTTAACACATATGGGATGTAGCGTGAAATTATCACATCATTTTCTTCCCAGGTGGAGATACATTAAAATCAGTGCAACTCAGCGTGGGATTGGGCAATTCAGGTATTTTGAGCAGGATCATTTTAGCCTTTTTAGTCCTTGGTCCTGCTGTTCATAAAATAAATGGCTTTCACATATAAAGTAACTTAGACTTTCCTCAGAACTGAATTACTAATCATAAGCTATTACAAATAAAGAAAAATGATTTATCTCCCGAAAAAGAGAAATCACAGATGGGAGGAAATGTAATGATTAACATAGCAGCAATTCTTGAAATAAGTGAAGTGAGCAAAAATAAATGTGGAAAATAAAACCATTTGCACAGATTTAAAAAAGTAATAAGACAAAATTGCAGAGAAAAGCAAAGCAAATAGGAAATCAGGAATGATGGGAAGCATTACTTACTATCTATGAGAGATGAACTGAACTATTTAGACATATTTCTTTCAGCATCAAATGAATGAATAAGGACTTTTTTAAAAAAAGTTGCCTAATTTGTAATTTCCTATTTAATTTAAAATAAATTTTGTATTATTTTGCTTTATTCTATACTAATGACTTGGATGCAAGAGTGGTGTCATTTACGCGATACCGGGATGATTATGTATTCTTCAATATGAACACAGATTGCTGAGTAAACTTGTTCTTGGAAACCGAAATTTATCCTGCTGATCTAATGATGATGTACTTCTGCCCAAGAATTGTATTTATCTTATTGGCACTGTTATCTCATACACGACTAAAGGAGCTGCCATGCTGAATCACAGCAATGTCCTATGCAGTTCAGTCCTGTACATAAAAATCAAACAACATTCCAGCAGGATTTGGTTTAAACAAAAATCTTCTGCTTTGTTTTACTGAGCCAAGATGTAGGTCTCAGCGGTGTCTTGTAGCAATGAGTTTCCCAGTCTGATTCTGCTCTATTTAGAATTTTTCCCCTCCATCATGGAAGGACCCACTTCTAGTTGCATTGACTGCACCTGTGATAGGTTCATGTGAGTCATGAATATCTGCCAATGGCTTTGTCCACAGCCAAGAGGATATAGTTTTACTTTCTGTTATGTTTCCAGAAGAACTTGGGAGCTTGCAAAGACGTGAGCCAACAACACTGGTATGACTGCTGGAGTTTTCTGCCCTCAGTGCTTACAGCTTTGCCTTGCAGAACTGCATTAGTGGTAGAGGGTTCTTAAACTGTGAAGTTGGAGTATTGGCTCCTCTCTGGGTGTCATGGTTTAACCTCAGTTGGCAACTGAGCATCACACACCAACTTGCTCGCTACCGCCCCCCCTGCAGTGGGATGGGGGAGAGAATCAGAAGAGTAAAAGTGAGAAAACTTGTGGGTTGAGATAAAAACAGTTTAATAATTGAAATAATAATAAAAAAAGAATATACAAAGCAAGTGATGCACAGTACAATTGCTCACCACCTGCCGACCGATGCCCAGCCAGTCCCCGAGCAGCGGCCCCCCCCGGCCAGCTTCCCCCAGTTTATGTACTGAGCATGACGTCCCATGGTATGGAATGTTTCTATGGCCAGTTGGGGTCAGCTGTCCTGGCTGTGCCCCCTCCCAGCTTCTTGTGCACCTCCAGCCTTCCCAGTCGGTAGAGCATGGGAAGCTGAAAAGTCCTTGACTGGTGTAAGCACTACTCAGCAACAACTAAAACACTGGTGTGTTATCAACATTGTTCTCATCCTAAATCCAAAACACAGCACTGTACCATCTACTAGGAGGAAAATTATCCCAGCTGAAACCAGGACACTGGGATATTCCCTTTTTGGAGTCAAACAGAGGGTTCTGGCTATTCACAGTCTGCTAGCAGAAAGACGTAGATGTTCTCAAGTCTGATTCTTTTTTTGAGCACCAACCAGTTTAGGGATTTCATGTTGGCTGAAAATATTACCTCTGTTCTGGAGAAGCTGAGATGGGACGTTATGACTGACTCAGCCAACCCTAATGTATGCTATTGCTGGGTGGCTGCACAAACCCAACCCATATTCCTGTCCCCTCTCTTCCGTTGGCAGTTGAGCCTGGGTAGCTATGCAGGCCAGTGGTCTGGTCCCCAGTCCAGTGGAAAGCTAACCAAAGAAGGGAGGAAGGAAGGGGAGGGGAAAGGGGAAGAGGGAAGGGATATCCATGAGATCCACTTCTGTAGCTCTCACTTCCACATGTTGGCTTACCAACAATCATCTCAAACTTATATGAACTAAGGTGGATAGAATGACCCAATCCCTCTTCTTCATCTCAGTTATTATCTTATGTATTTCTTCATGTCTCTTCTTGTTTCTTTCCCCCCAGGGATGCACAATCCAAGTATTTTCATCCTCACCAGTCTTGCTGCCCTTCTCTGAATCTTCCCTTCCCTAGTTCTGCTATCTTCCTCTTGACACCAAGCGATCAGAGTTGCACACAGCATTCCAGAGGAGAGGGTAACAGTGATTTATATGAGCACTGTAATACCTTTGGTAGTATTCAGGGTGTGTATTATCTGCATTCAAAGGACTGTCCCTTCTATCTTACGGTCTCTGAGAAGTTCTCAGGATTTAATGATGAGGTTGATACGTTGCCTGCTTAAATGTGCTGTAGCCCACAGCTGAAAGACAGTATTTGTATAAATATTCCTTCTTCCCTTCCTTCTACTTTCTTGTGGCTATCATAGATACGGGGTTGGAAGAAGTCTCCTGCTTGATTCTCAATTCCCACCATTGCCAGCTCCCAACCTCACGCCTGTGCTCCCTTAGCCCTGCCCCATAACTAGCTGCTAATCACAAGATGGTACAACTCTGACCGGCCCTGAATGGTCCAGGGGCAAATTCCCTGCTGTGCTGATGGCTCCATGTGCCATCGTTGAATTATATGGGTTTTATATTAATTCTGAGTAACTTTAGATGTCTGCAGTATAGACAAACATATTCAATGGGAACACTTTTCATTTTCAGTATGGAGAAAGAGGCTATTTCAAGGTAAGAGCTACCCACTGTTTCAGGTGCAGACTTCAGAATGAGAGGAGTTGTGCCTTTGACATGCCTCTCTTGGACACATCCACACTTTAGATGTCTACATCTGCTAAGATGAATCCTGCCCTGACTCACAATCTCCACCTGAATTACTACCTTTCTCTCTCTCCTCCTTTTAGAGTGCAAATCTTCTATTTCTGCCCAGCTCCAGTGTTAAGGTGCGTTGATTTTAATTGGGCATATCAGACATAACACAGCAACAAATAAGCAATCAAAGCTGACCTCATAGATTTTGTTTCTACCTTCTGTTAATCTTTTCCTTCATGACATCAGGAAAAAGAGATAAATGGCCACTGTTCTCTCTCTTTGCATCCACTTTCCAAGTGGTGCTTGCAGTTTTCATTAACCTTCCCTTTTTGAATATTACATCTCACTTTTTGTTATTATAAAAGCAAACAATTAAAGTAGTGTCTGATATTTTGTATAGATAAATATGTATACACAACGTATATATGTATATTTTGCTTCACATTACTGTCATGAAAAGGGGGATATTTTACGTTATGTTGCTTTCTTAGGGCATTAATAGCATACTTATTATCCTCATATGCCTGACACCTGAGGGTTTCACTGGCAATTTACATCTTCTTTTTCCCCAGGGGTAGGAAAGGCAGTTCCAAAGACCTGGTGCTAGATGCATTCATCCATCACGTTTGGCTGCAGAAGTAGCTAGCTATTTCTCTTCAGAGCTGTAGCCCTTCGAGGAGTCTTATGCTGTTAGCTCTCGTTTCAGAGCAGCATTTTGCCTGGGAAAAGGAGCCTGGAATACCTGAAATTCAGAGGAAGAAACACATGGAGGTACATGGCCTGAGCCTGCAGTGCCATAGTGAGGTTTTTTCTGCCCAAACACATTTCTTGATTTCAGCCTTTTCCTTTCCTTCCCACAATTTCTCTGAGTTTTGCCCTGACTCCTCCTCACCCCTTCACTTACAAGGCTTGTTCCCAGTATTGCAGTGGACCTGCACTCTCTTCTCACTCATCAAGAATAGTGGCAGCAGCACCCACAAAGATACATTTGCCTCCAGTGGCATCCCCTCTCATACAACCTGATTAAATGCCTCGGGGCTAATTTTGGAAGCTGAGATCTGCCACTGCTCCTACAGGAACCATAGGTTAGAAGACCCCTGTAGCCTTTCACATCAGGTTTCAAGAACTCTCACATTTGGTACCAACAATAAATAACAGTCTCTAGAAGATTTTGTTGTTAATCTTTCTGGGCAGAATTCAGGAATACCCCTGACA
>NW_008824754.1:1875875-1888391 GCF_000699105.1 Pygoscelis adeliae | reverse complement strand
CTGTGCTTCTGTGTGTTGTCCTCCTCAGCTGCAGCATGGGGATAGCTGTCTGCTTCCACCCTAGAATGATGTGAGATTTCAAAAAAATAGGTAAAAGTTTAATACCGGTTGCTTGAAATCAGTGTTGTACTTTGAGGATTTAAACTTTATAACTGTTCTTGTCCGCATCTTTATATTGTTGTGAATGCAATGCTGTCTGATCCACTCTGAGAGCAGCTGTTAAGAAAAATCTCTGTTCTCTGGCTAGGGAACATACAGAGCAAGAGAATGAAAACATACGAATAGCACTTGAAATTGGTACATCCAGGCTGTCTACCTAAGCACTGACCATCAGCGCTGATGGGAGTTAGATGGCAAGAGGAAGACTAGAATACCCCTGTACCCTCATTGACTGTGGTGGGAGGTTGTATAGAAATAGTGAGTATTTCTAGAAAAAAACCTGTCTCACAAAGGAGAGCTTTTGATTCATTGAATCACAAAAACAAGTTTAGGATTTCTTCTTGTCTGTGAGTACTTTTACGCTGCCTGAGGCTGGCAAGGAAGGTGATAAACAGAGGGAGAAATGATAAATGGGAAGAAGTCCCTGAGAGAGGCTGCTGGGTTTTGTGTTTTATTTTTGTGGAGTTGCTTCCCTGGTGAGCTGTAAGGAACTGTAAGCAGCACAAGGGGGGCAAAATCATCTTTTCTCCCATGCAGATGACATGAGTGAGCATCTCTGGTTAGGAGGAGGAGGATTAGCTTCCATGGGGCAGCTCTGTTTCCTTCACACAGATGGGTTAGCAGCCGTGGGGAGTAGGGGGTGGGAGAGGGATCCCCAGCTTTAGCCCTCTGTTTCTCTCCAGCATGCCAAGCAGAAGCAAGGAGCAAGCATGGAGGGAAAAATAATTTGCCATTTATCTATAGATGCTAACAGATGCCTCTCACGAGGGAACAAATTGTCAACTTCAAGGCACAGTGTGTTCCTAGGTTTGCTTTCTGCTCAGGACATACCGTATCCCTAAATGAGCAGAGGATGCTGCCTTGCAGGGAGCTGGGAAGATTAACAAGAGTGGAAGTGGTAGAAGGGAAGGTAAAGGTTAGAAATAGGGAATAATAGTAACAGAAAAGATCCAGCTTGGAAAATGCAGTCTCATACATCTGGGGAAAAATAATCGGAGACTCAGCTGTTCTGCAGGAGACAGATACTTAGAGAGCACTAGAAATGAAAAAAACCCTAGAGGTAGCAGTGGGAAACCAATTAGACACAGGCATGTATTGGCACTAAAGAGTATGATTTTGGGGCTACACACAGAGGCAAAAACATTATCTTCCAGGGAGGTGATGATCCAGCTGTATACAGCACAGGTGGAACAGTATCTCTGGCTCTGGCATATCAATGCCAGACTGACATGGACGAATTGGAGGGAATTCAGAGAAAAGTGTCATTAGAAAGGAAAGAGTTGGAGAGAATTTTTTTTATACAAGAAAGATTAAAAATGTATTTTATATGGCTTGGCGGTGATTTGAGTTGGAAAGAATAACATTCTACAAAAACCTGAAGGCAGTAAATAGCAAGGAGGAAAGAATACATTTAAAGTAGCAGAGGAGCGTAGGTATAAGGCATAAAGGGTAAAAAGGATCAAGGAGAACATAGGCAAGAAAAAATTCTTTGAGGACAAGACTGATATACGTGATTGTGCAGTGGCCTTAAGAGGGAAGTGGTAGATGCCCATGATGGGCACATTTCAGTATCAGCAGGAGCATGCAGAGATGCCCAGGGTAACTCAGATGTCAGAGCAAGTCTGGACCAGTGGCACAGAGCTCCAAGAAGATACCTCCAAGCAAGACATCTCTGTTGGTGGGCAACAGACATATTTTTTGGCCCTTAACGGGGCTCTGCCCTTAAACATCTTTCAGGTCTGACTTGCTTACCCATTCATGCTTACTTACACAAATAGAATTCTACCTCTCTTCTTCAGTGTCTTCCAGAGGAAGCCTGGTTTGTGAGAGGACATAGAAGACAAGGGTGTCCTCCTGCCAAAGCTACCTGTCAGCTCTCTTCTCTTTGCTCCTGGGTCAGATTCAGATCCCTTTCTGAGTTGTGCCTGACGTGACCCCTCTTCTGCTGCTACAGAGAGCAAGCCTTCCCTCTGTTGCTTGTGCTCTCTCTCCTGGTCATACTAAAGCCCACAGAGGTCCTCTGGTTTTCCTACCACGTGGCTGGTTTTCTCTTTCCAGAAGAAACCAGCAGAAAAGCAGACCTGGTCGCTGCTGCAGTCTTTGCCCTGATGAGAGCTGTGCCTCTTCCCCTCCCGTCTCCTCAAAAACAAGTGTGAGCATGAGGACCCGATTACGCCGTTCAGGGCTCTGTTTTCCCTGCACTGATGCTGTTCATCTGTGATATTTCTGTTTTCCTCAGAAGCGCTGCAGGTCTCGGCGTGTGTTTAGCACCACTGCACAAATTCGCATCTCCTTGGCACCGGCTTTACGGCTGGGGTGGAGCTGGAGACCAGCATCCTACGGGATTGCTGGGACAGGGACTGGTGGACCCAGGCTGGGCTGAAAGGGGGTCCTGGGCCATGGGGAGGGTGGGGGAAGGCCCTGCACCCACAGTTCAAGATTTCCAACCAGAGCCCTATTGGTTAGTTGTGATATCTATGGAGATTTTTTTCAGTTGTTTCTATGGAGACTATGATGCCTTCTTTGATTGCAACTTTTATAGGGGGATTAGTAAGAGTGTGTGGCCTTTCACTGCAGCTCAGTGGTTGAGCTCCAGTGCAGCGTAGTAAGTGGAGGTCATTAATGTCTGATAGCTGTGTAGGGACCTTTGTATTATTCAGCAGTTAGTATTCTTCTCTGGTACCAAAATCACAAAGAACAGTAGAGTGTCACTAGGGGGACGAGCAAATTAATGTCACACATACTTTGTGTACTGTTTATCAATGAATGGTAACCCACCGGTGTTTACGAGGACACAATTATTTGGCTTTGTTCCTCCCCCGCTGTTTTCAATTTTATTTTATAAACAAAAAAAACCCAATGCCCCACCCAAACAAGGATTTGACTTTTGCTATGAACTTGTGGGGGTCTCTGAGCTAAAGCTGTTCATGGTGATGTGTCCAGTTTCTCAGAAGCACAAGCTGGGATGGGGGGCTCAGCCCCGGCAAACAGATCTAGCCCCATTTTGAAAGAAACTGCACCCCAAACCTCAATGCAGCACTGCAAAGCCCCGTGCATTCGCTAGCAGCAGTGACGAAGCTGCTCTTGACTATGGAAAAGTATGAGCTAGGAAATGGTCAGGAGATACTTTGCAACAGGAAAAAAAAAATACCTCTGGGGTACATGTAATGTTTGTTTCAGAAAGCGTTGCCTAGCCACTACCAAACAGACCATTTCACTCACAAAATCCGCAGGGTGGAATTTGTCTGTTAAATTTTAGCCGTGTGACACATCCTGTAAGGCACAAATGAGCAACACAATTATTTCAAAGCATGAAATGCTGAAGACCAGAGAGTCAAAAAATCAGACCTATCTTCCCCTTCTTCTATTTTTGTACATTTAAACTCCAGTTCTTCCTGCTTTCTCAGCAATGCAAGGACCTGTAACACTGCAGTACGCTGTGGATGTGCTGTACAGAGAGGACAAGATGAAATGGGAGGGTGAAACATGTCACCAGGATGTCCCCTGTGAGCCAGCCACGCAGGAGCCTCTGGCGTAGCTTGAGGAGGCACAGGGGAAAATGTGAAAGTTATATCCAGCTCATCCTATCACAGAAACAGCACCTGCTGCCAGTGGCCTACAGCATCCGTACCACAAGGGCGGGGTCAGAGCATCGTTGCGGGCAGCGATCTCCACCAGCCCCCTGAGGCGTTGCATGGCTTTGCTCCGCATGGCACGAGCAATGCATGCAGGAGACCCTGGTCTGTGCTGCAGCATCTTCAGCAGCCCCTCAGCTGCCAGAAGCAGCGTGTACCACTGGCTTTATGAAACCTCGAGTAGGTCATGCCTGTTGTTGCTGCTGTCCTTAATTTGCAGTTCAGGGCTTGACAAGAAATGCACCATTTTTCTGCTGCATATGGGCAACAGGCTGTGAAGAGCAGATGTGTTTTGGGAGGTAATAATCTTAAGTCTTCTTGGCAAGCCAGCAGCAGGGCAGGTCCTAAATCATGTGATGAGATGGTACACCTTCTTTGGTCAGCCTCGTGGTTTTCATGGCAGATTGTTTCGGCTTTAGTTATGGGGTTTTTGGTTTGTTGTTTTTTTTTTTTTAATATTAGTGCATGTCAGAGACTTGCTGAAATGCGAGGTGTGTGTTACAAAGGCTGGAAATCATAGAACTAGAGATAAGAAGTAATTCTTTAAGACAAGTAAAATCCCATAGTTGCAATTGTAGCCATTACTTTGCAAAAAACAGCCAGTGGTCATTAAATAGCAGCTTGTATAACATTTCAGAAAGGTGGGAAAACCTTTCATCTAAATAGTTGAACTAGGTGTTGCTTAGGTCTGTGGTATCAGAATATGCAACCCCACAGTATCACTAGTGATGCTGCAAAGGGAGAGCACTGGGGTTTGGGAAGTAGTGGAAGAGGAGGGCCTGCTGTAGACCAAATGCTGCCCTGAGTATAAGCAGAGACCCTCAACAGCAGTCTATAGGCCAAGGAGATGCTGATGTGGGTTCCCTGTGTGCAGGCTGCCAATTGCGACCGTCTTCTCCAGGGAAAATGCATGCAGCCTGCTTCATGCTTGTAAGCGTAGTATATAACATCTGATTAATGAAGAGGAGGGTAAGGAAGAGTGGTTGGAGTTGGTTATGCTCTGGAAAACACTAGCTGGACTTCGTGATCTTAAAAAGCATGATGTTGTCCAGTGTTTTAAAGAAGAAAAGGTTTAAAAGCTTGGATCTGTAATGACAGAAGATAAAATTTGGTTATGTCAATAGTGGCCTTTGCATTGGAATAGCAAATATTTTCTTAGTAACATGAATTTTTGTAACATAAAGTGTACTTGTGGTTCTCCTAGATTAGGATGATTTTGGTGACAGGCAGCTTAGCAGTCTTTTTATTCACTTTGCAATGTAGCCTGGGGCAGCTGAACCATGACCTATTTTTTGCTTTGATAAGTTAGGACTTATGTTCCTCTGTGTTCCTGTGAACACAGGACCTGTGTTCCTCTGTTTTGAAAACAGATACAAAAAAGGATAGGCAGTAATTTAATAAATAGGAACTGTAAAGCAGAGCTAACAGAAGGAATTACGTAAAAGGTAGCATTAGTGGCATCCCTGTGTCCAAAGTGGCAAAAGGGTTCAGTAAGGATTATAGCTGTCAAAGCGGCAGGCAGGATGGGCTTGACACCCTACAGACTTTATATGCAGGGGCTGTTAGTTCTCAGATGTTTCTTACCTTCTCTTGACCATCTTTTGGGCTCCATGAGAGCTGCATATTATTTTAGAGATATTTTCTTTTGTCTGTTGTTGGTAGAGAAGTTCTGGATAGAAACAGCATATTATCTTGGGTCCAAAGTACACAGATTAGCATGAGAAGAGTGACATTGCTAGGGGTCCTTCAGCAACTGCATGTGTGTAAGGACAAATGCATTGACACTGCTCGTGCAATGCTGACACATTTACATTTATGTTAGGATTGGCTTTATGGAGTAACACTAAAGGTTGGCATAAAATAAAACAGGGTATAAATAATTTCAATTTAAATTCCATCCACAGCTTCACGCCATAAGGTCTTTCCGCTGAACTTCCAAATGACCCTAAATTCTGTAGCTGTTGGCGAAACTGGGAACTGTATTGGAACCAAACTCTGCAGCTGAAGATCATCCTGCTTAACTTCTAATATCTGATTGCACAAATAGTTCTACATCCAGCACTGGATCTCTTCTGCAGTTTTGATCAAATTTTGGAGAAGCCATTTAAATGTTTAATGGCTACTTATATAAAAATCAATGGCAACTGTATCAGATTGGGCCAAATGTGCTTAAAAACCCTAAAGATGGATTTGGATCTTACTCCAGGCTCTGGCTTGGAGATGTTGATGAGTAATAAAAGTGACTAATAATACCTTTTATTGTGGATTCCAATAATGCCTGGGTACACAATCATCAAGTAAATGGAATTTTTCTTCCCATTATCTTCATCTGAAAGAGGACTGAGCCATTAAACCAACCTAAATAATAAAGAAACACATAACACTCTCCACGAAAGTGTTTGCAGCTGTGTTCTTCCACCACACGTACCGTAAGGATTCCATTATAGTAAATTGGAGCTGTTAGTGTCACAATATTGCCATCATTACGTGTTCAAAATATGAGTCAGATCCCCAGCACTCCTTGATGTTCTAATATTGTAAATGTGTGTAGTGTTTTACTTTCAGTTCTGGTTTCTAAGCCTTTAGAGGGGAAACTGCCTGTCCCAATAGGGTGTGAAATTTTAAGGGTCACATCCAGCCTGGAGTAGGGATACAGCCACATTCCTCCTTCCTCTTGGCTATTCATGGGGACTCCATTTACCTTCTTCCAGGGTTAAGAGGTTTTTCTCTGAGCTCCTCTGTTTCCCAGCCTCATCACCACTGCCAGCTGCCTTTCACCACTTTCTTATCTTTCTTAGCCTTTTCTCCCCATCCCCTAATCGTGGCTTGCTTAATTTCCTGTGTGCATCTCTTCTGCTTGTGGCCTTGATTTGATGTGAGAGGCGGTGGTTACCCCTGTACGCCCTCCTGATGGACTGTAGAGAATGGCAGCTCCCTTTCTGGCTTTAGCTGTTTTAATGATAAAAAGAAATGGTGGTCTTTTTGAGTGAGGAGCAACTAATGTCTGTGGTGAGACGTGTAAGCAAATCACAGAAATATGCAACATCTGGGGCAATGAACAAACAATGCTTCATTTTGTAGTAAAAGACTTAACAAATGGGATTTTGAGCAGAACAAACTTATTGCATTTTAGCAGATGCTTTTACATGTCCCCCTGACTCTCTCTAACTTCCCATTGCAAAGATTTTCTGTTGCTGCTTCCCCTGGTTGATAACTGAATTAGTTCTTTTTACCTCTCTGAAGAAAGGGCAGGTCTTTTTGTTTTCCTGTTGAAAGAACTTCTGTGCCATTTCCTAATCTCTATAAATTAGATACATTGCACCTATACATGGATACTTGATATATATTAGATTAGATATATAAGCTAGATATTAAAGCCTACTTCTTCTGAGTGTTTCCTGCAATAATGTACCAGTGTATATAGATCTTATATAAATCAATCCATCAATGAATCAATCAATTAATATCAGCTCTGGAACCGTAAGTCATAACCTTATCTGGATCCCAGATTCGCTCTGAACAAAGTGGGAAGGTTTTCACCGATAGGACTGCAATGTGGAAGTGATTTTGTGTCAAATCTGCTATGCAGGGAATATCTGAGGGTGACATGGCAATCACAGATAGCTCTATGCAGAGGGCTAGAGAAGAAGGAATTGGAGCAATGAGCTTATGTTAGTGCTTCCAGGAAGCCTACGCTGATGGTTTCGTACATATATCCCTCCAAGCCATTGAACTTCCAGGCCTGTCATCCTACTTGGGAAAGGAAAGGACAGAAAGCAATAGAAGGGGATGCAGGAGATATTGGGATGACTGCTGAGATTAAATCAGAGCATTTGCAAACATTATTTTGTTTCTCATGAAAATTTTCCATTTCCCCATTACTAGCATCTGAGAAATTAATTTCCTGGTTACCCCTCTGACCACTCCCATAAACGGAGATACACATGGGATTTGTATTCCTTGACTTTGGTAATAATATTTAGCTTTATATAAAGTACATTAAACTTTCAAATACTTTATAAAAGTTACGGAACTATGCTTCATTCATCTGTTGGCTGTTCTCTTGTCAATGAAATCTCATATCTATCTGATAGAAGTTCCCATAGCCATTTTATGAGTCTTTTATGGTTTTATTATGGCAGGGCTGTCTAAGTTAAAGGCTTGTCAGAGTTAAGAAATAACTTTTAATTGCCTATTTTTTCTTGCAATATTTTTTCCTTTAATATTTCATTTTTTCTATCTTGGAAATAGATTTGTTTCCATCTGCTGTGAGCACCCAAGCTGCTTTAAGAGTGTAGTAAAGTGAACACATTTCTATGAACCATTAAACTGTCATGATGAGAACATGATTGTAGGATTGCATTGCATTCTCTGCTGGATCAAAGCAGTCCCAGGGGCCTTATTCATGATCCCCTCAGGTGCAGGTAGGATGCTGATGTGATTCCTCCCTCCAGCTGCTGGAGGAATGGCTGAATGGGACATACATATGAATGGAGTATATAAACTGCGGATTCTAGCCCCACATAGAGTTTGCATGCTCAACTGCAAAGTGAGGGGCCTGAGCAGAAGATATCCATGCTGTTTTGGGCTGTCTCTGCTAAAGGGCCTTTAAGTGTCTACAACTACCTGAATGGAGGTTGTAGCGAGGTCGTGTCAGTCTCTTTTCCCAAGTAACAAGCGATAGGACAAGAGGAAATGGCCTCAAGTTGCACCAGGGGAGGTTTAGATTGGATATTAGGGAAAAATTTATTCACTGAAAGGGTTGTCAAGCACTGGAACTGGCTGCCCAGGGAAGTGGTTGAGTCACCATCCCTGGAGGTATTGAAAAGACGTGTAGATGTGGTGCTTAGGGACATGGCTGAGTAGTGGACTTGGCAGTGTTAGGTTTACTGTTGGACTCATGATCTTAGAGGTCTTTTCCAACCTAAATGATTCTATGATTCTAACATATGGGAGAAGGATGGGACCTGTTGTCCCTTTCGCCACCCCATCTCTATCTACCTGTGATCATGAGCAAGAGCCCTTACAGTTTTCATCTTGAGCATTTTTTTAATCATCACAGTGCTCTCTATTCAACATATCCGCATCCCAAACACTTGCTACCTTTGCATCTACTTAGGATCTCAGGCTCCCTAATAATGTCTGGTAAAGTAAGCAGCTGATTCGTGCATTAAATATGCATAACTGATAGTAATAGGTGGCCCTGTGTATGTATGAGCATGGTAGATGTGTTACTCTGGGGCTCTTTCTTCTCTCTCTTGTCCTTTTTACATAGACATTTCTCCAGTGACTTCACTGGATCCTCTCTAGGTTTACATCATTGCCAACAGCATGTGTACCATTGCAAACTGTACGGATTATTAATGGAAAACCAGCTAAGAACTAAAATAAAGCTCTGTTTATGTTGGACTGGGAGAGAATTCTCAGCATTTCAGTAAAGTGTAATACACAATTAAATCTCCAAGTTGTCAAGACCTGAAAGGTGTGGTGTTTAAAAGGGGTACTGAATATAGCAAGAGAACTAATCTCGGTGTTAAATTACACCCACACAAGTCTGTAATAACTTTAAATGAGGTCACCTGTACCAGATTTACACTGCCAGAGCTAGGGCAGGATCTGGCCTAATCTGAGTAAGGGGTGATGCGCAACAAAGGTGTTGGCATAAAGGCAATTTAAAAAGTGATTGGAAAATAGCATGAAGTATTTTAAAAAGAAGTTTCTGAGCTGCAAAGGTCAAAAGAAAACTCAAATGTCAGAAATATTATGTCTACAATCCAGGTGCTGTGGTTTAACCCTAGCGAGCAACTAAGCACCACCCAGCCGCTCCCTCACTCCCCCCACAGTGGGATGGGGAAGAGAATTGGAAGGGTAAAAGTGAGAAACCTCATGGGTTGAGATAAAGACAGTTTAATAGGTAAAGCAAAAGCTGCACACGCAAGCAAAGCAAAACAAGGAATTCATTCACTCCTTCCCATGGGCAGGCAGGTGTTCAGCCATCTCCAGGAAAGCAGGGCTCCATCACGCGTAACGGTTACTTGGGAAGACAAACGCCATCGCTCCGAACGTCCCCCCCTTCCTTCTTCTTCCCCCAGCTCTATATGCTGAGCATGACGTCATATGGTGTGGGATATCCCTTTGATCAGTTGGGGTCAGCTGTCCCGGCTGTGTCCCCTCCCAACTTCTTGTGCCCCCCCAGCCTGCTCGCTGGTGGGGTGGGGTGAGAAGCAGCAAAGGCCTTGACTGTGTGTAAGCACTGCTCAGCAGTAACGAAAACATCCCTGTGTTGTCAACACTGTTTCCAGCACAAATCCAAAACACAGCCCCATACTAGCTACTATGAAGAAAATTAACTCTATCCCAGCCAAAACCAGCACACTAGGACTGTTTCATAAGATAATATGAAGCTACAAATACTTTCCTCTTAGTATTTACAAAAGTTGTGCAACTTTCTATTACATTTTCCCCCCTTAACTTAGAAATGTATTAGTTCGGGGAAATATTGGACAATACACTAATATATGAAAAGTGAGGTGTAAATTAAAGCTGTTTGGAGAACTTCGGCAAAACGTTCATATTTTGTACTTTTTTCTTAACAACTTACAGCTTCAATTTTCGACATTGACTTAAATACAAACATGCTCTAGATAGGTATCAGTACTTTAGATAACTGTGCAGCTGCTATTGAAGTAAATTTTCTCATTGCTTTTTTGATGTGAGTTTTACATAAGAAAGAGTGCAAATTCAGACTCAGCACACATTCATACGGACAGCCTAGGACAGGGTTAGGATCAAGATTTAATTGTCATCATCCTTGCTTTTACATTTTTGAATCCAGTGTAAGAGAATATGTTAATCCAGAGGAACTACAAGGATAGCGAGAGTACAGAGCCAGTTTCAGCATGCGTTTTTTTTCTGTAGACTAACTGATATAGTTGCGTTAAGGAATTTGCTTTTTTAACATAGATACTGAACATCCTGTTGTGTCTTAATCTACTTCTGAAGCATACAAAGCAGCTGTGCTTCATTAGCTTCAAGTTATTATGAATGTAGAATATAATCTTGTTTTGTGAGTGGGAATACTGAATGTTCAACAAAATGTGATGCCTGTAATTTGGGTTTTTTTTCTTTTTTTCTTTCCATGTAAAATGATATTCCTATTTGCATTCTGCCTCTAGACCTTGCTGTGAAAAATTAATACACAAGACCTTTAAGGTCGCTGTGCTCTCAAATGGACCTCTTCTAAAATCTGCTAACTGACTGCACTTCCTTTGCACCTTGGCATTGTAAATGTTGAGCTTCTCTATTAATAGAGCCTCCACATCCTAAAACAGGGGGTTACATGTTAAATAAACTCAAGTTTTTAGGCACACTTCCAATGCAGCATATGCCAGCTGTCAAACAATTGGCAGTGAGAGAAGACAGTTCTGTTCATGGTGAGAGTCAGTTAATGGACGTCACTGGGAGGAACCCATGAAGTTAGTGCACTTTATATCTTATCTACAGAAAAAAAACATGCGGTGGGTATACCCGTGTGGTATATTTCCATACCTAGTATGGAAATACATTGCTTAGGTGTGGTGGTACAGAGCTTGTAATGTACTAATTCACTCTGTCAAAAAGAGCTAAAATATGACCAGGACCAGAGTGACCTCGCTCTAAGGTAAATCAGCACTGTTACTACTGCACTGCATAATCTGCAATACCAAGTGTTAACTGCAATCCCCAGTGTTGCCAACTCTTGTAACCATATTTGTGGAGTATACTTTGGATTCTTAAGGACCGTATCCTGGAGCTGTGGGATTCCATGGGCGTTTTAGTTTTCAGTTAAAAAATTCTCATGAATGGAGAAAATGTTGAAACTGTGAGTTGTAGTAATCACCACAAGCAGGTGAATAAACAGGCCCTATTTATTCTTTTTTAAAATGTCATGCCATTAAGATTAATACTTTGAGACCTGTCGTAAAATCAGGTTGGAAAATCTCTAGTTGTCTTCACAAATCACAGAAAAATTTTGGCTGGAGGAGACATCTGAGGGTGATCTAATCCAACCTCCTACTCAAAGCAGGATCAGCTAGATCAGGTTGCCCAGGGCCTTGTCCAGTTGAGTTTTGAGTATCTCTAAGACAGGAGATTTCGCAACCACTCTGGTCCCTTGTTGCAGTATTTTGACAACCCTCATGGTGGGGTTCTTTCCTTATACCAAGCTGAAATTTCCCTTGCTGCAACTCGTACCTGTTGCCTCTCACCCTATCCCTTTACACCTCTGAGAAGAGCCTGGCTCCATCTTTTTTACACCCTCAACTATATTAAGAAGCTGTAGATAGCAGTGAGATTTACTCTTCATCTTTTCTTCTTAAGACCAAATGAACCCAGTTCCCTCAGCCTCTTCTCCTATCCCGTGTCCTTCAGCCCCCTGACTATCTTGATGGCCTTCCCTGGATTCCTTCGAGTGTATCAGTCTTCTGTGCTGTGGAGCCTGAACTGGCCACACGAATCCAAGTTGTCCTGGTTTCGGCTGGGATAGAGTAAATGTTCTTCCTAGTAGCTGGTACAGTGCTGTGTTTTGGATTTAGGATGAGAACAAAGTTGATAACACACCGATGTTTTAGTTGTTGCTAGGTAATGCTTACACTAGCCAAGGACTTTTTAGTTTCCCATGCTCTACCGACTGAGAAGGCTGCAGGTGCACAAGAAGCTGGGAGGGGGCACAGCCAGGACAGCT
>NW_008824754.1:1865211-1873921 GCF_000699105.1 Pygoscelis adeliae | reverse complement strand
TTGGCATAGACTACCTCAGGAGAGGGTATTTCAAGGACCCAAAAGGGTACCGGTGGGCTTTTGGTATAGCTGCCTTGGAGATGGAAGAAATTAAACAGCTGTCTACCTTGCCCAGTCTCTCAGAAGGACCCTTCTGTTGTGGGGTTGCTGAAGGTCAAAGACCAACAGGTGCCGATCACCACCACAACGGGGCACCGGTGGCAATATCGCACCAACCGAGGCTCCCTGATTCCCATCCATAAGGTCATCCGTCAACTGGAGAGCCAAGGAGTGGTCAGCAAGACTCGTTCACCCTTTAACATATGTCCCGTATGGCCAGTGCAAAAGTCTAATGGAGAGTGGAGACTAACAGTAGACTGTCGTGGCCTGAATGAAGTCACGCTGCCACTGAGTGCTGCTGTGCCAGACATGCTAGAACTTCAATACGAACTGGGGTCAAAGGCAGCCAGGTGGTATGCCACAATTGATATCGCTAATGCATTTTTCTCAATCCCTTTGGCAGCCGGGTGCAGGCCACAGTTTGCTTTCACTTGGAGGGGCGTCCAGTACACCTGGAACCGACTGCCCCAGGGGTGGAAACACAGCCCCACCATTTGCCATGGACTGATCCAGACTGCACTGGAACAGGGTGAGGCTCCAGATCACCTGCAATACATTGATGACATGCAAGTCTAGAGCCAAGCAAGACCCAATTTCCAATCATACTGGCTGGGATTCTTCTCTCTGAACTTCAGGACTCTCATCTACATCTGAATGGGTCACTCCATTCTTTTTATAGCCAGTGGGGAGAAATAGGTCCTTCCAGACTGCTATTTGCCTTTCTCTTTCAGCTGTTTACCTTAGGATGAGATCCTTTGTGTCCCAGAGGGACCATTTCTCTACACTGATTATGAAAGCAACACATTCAACTGTTTATATCTACACTGTATTTCTCTGAAGTTAGGTGAGATAATTCCCAGCCTGAGCCTTTGTGGGCAAGAGATGATAACTGGTCTAAGTTATACTATTACAGCTAATGATCACAATCTTGTACCTGAGCAAAATGCATGAAGAGTAGGTCATTCTTGACTGCACAAATGTTGTCTTTTGGGTTTACTGATTTCTGTGACTTTGCAGGCACAGTGAGATAAATAATGAAGGATTAAGATAGGCTATCCGTAAACAGTTGCAGGGTTCATATCCTAAAAAGGCTCAAGTCTTTTGTTCAAATGAAGACACTCTCATTTAGTCAGGAATTCTGCAAATTTTATATTAGCTATGCTTTGAACACTCAAACACTGTCCTTCCTGCCAGAGAGCTAAGCCATGGGATGGCAGAGGGCAGGTAATTGGATGTTGGCTGAAGAGACATGTGGCTGAGCTGGGGGGGTGGCTGGAGAAGGAGCATGGTAATTCTGACATCTCTGCTATAAGGCGTCTTGAAGTCCACCATATGTCACCATACATCACTACTGCTTGCATAAAACTGCAATACTAATCAAGCATTTGGAATTAAATTGTAATTAATCTAAGCAGGCACCATGCACTGAATCATGAGCCATACCCTGGATTCTTGAAAACACGTCTCTCAGCATTCCTACCGGCAACTGAGTATTTCCTCTACAATAAGATGCCAATTTAGTCAAATATATTGGTCCTGTAAACAGCAGCTTTTACTAGCCTTCACTGTTCAGTGATTTCCCCTCCCTTTCATGGGTTATTCAAAGCAGTCTTCCACCACAGGCCGTAGGATACTGGAAATTACTTGGTACCTTTTCAGAGAAAAATATCTTATTCATTGAGGCTGGCAAATATTGCAGGGAATAACAGTTTATGGTACCTGATACGTATTTGTTGGAATGAGTGCAAGGATGAGATGGTGAAATATAATGGCCTGTGATATACAGCAGGTCAGGCTAAGTGATCTAATGGTCTCTTCTGAATACATGAATTGCTGGGCTGTGTGCCAGAAGCCAGACAGACTCCTGGTGTTCCCACAAGTCACTATATTCGTCTATCCCTGCCCTCCTGAACTCTGTAGTGAAGCTCCCATTTGCATCATTTAGAGCAGGATATTGATGTGGGTAGTTAATGGTAAGATGAAAAGTCCAACAGTTTGTTGGGAACCTCTGAAGTGCTGGATAATGGAGACACAGCTGTAGCTAAATAGGTTCCAAATCCTGCTCAGCTAGAAAGTTCACTCTAAAGGACTTAAGCTCCATGGGATCAGTGCCCTTGGTTTTTACTTCTCAGCTGCCAGTTCCCGGCAGCTCTCTGGCAAGGGACTGCCAGCTGTGTCTTGTGCTCTGCAGTGCAACAGGCTCACCGCTGAGCAGGGCCCCTCTGCACTGCTTAGAGGGGCTGTTTGGCACTGAACGGTATTTGCGTCGCAAGCTGCAGTTTCAAGTCGTAACTCAGCTGATCCCTGCATCCCCCGGCTGTATGGTTGTCTTCTGCCCCCCTGCTCTTGCACCAGTGCTGCTGCTCATCTGGATCCGCAGTGAGACAAGTTAGTTATAGTCAGAAAAGTATTCACTTTTGCTCCAACAATATAGGTCCTGTGTCAGCTCACCTTAGGATTAGACCCGTGCCAAGGCTGGCACAAGCAAAACAGCAGAAATATATGACTGTGACTGAGAAATAGGAACAGGATTGTCCCTTTTGCAAAAGGGCAGTTGAGGCTAATTGTGACATGAAACTGCATTTTCAGGGAGGCAAGCTAGTGGTGAAATTCTGTGCAGTAAAAGCAGTGCCCCAGGCTGCATTCAACTTACTTGTGTCACCTAGTTTCTTAACTCCTAATGAGCTTTCAGAGTTGGACTTGACTTTATTCATTAATGTATAGGGAAGGAGGTAAGCTCTTTATTGCCTTGAGTATTTTTCTCCACTGGAAGCCCTGGTGCTAATGGTGCCAGTCCAGACATCTCTCAGATGTACTCTGAATACAAAATTTCTGCTTTGTATGATTACCTTCAGACTACTGTGGTGCAATCTCCCTTCTCTTCTGGAGAAGGTGCTGTGACAAACTAGGAACTTTTTATCAGGCACATCTTCTTAGAAAGCTGTTGTGAAACATAGGTGGTTTCCAAACATGCATACTATCCTGGAAACCGGTGGGAAGAAGAGAACACGGTTTTCTCTGCCCACTTTGATGAAATAGAACCGCACAACAGTTTAGGTTGGAAGACACCTTTGAAGGGCTCTGGTCCAACCGTTTTCTCAAAGCAGGGCCAACTTAGATCAGGTTGCTCAGGACCTTATTAGCTGGAGATTTTGCAGCCTCTCTGGTCCCCTTCTTGAATATTTGACCACCATCATGGTGATTTTTCCCCCCTTAGAGTAGGCATTTCCCGCCTTGCCTGTTGTGCTTTCACTGTGTACGTCTGAGAAGAGTCTTGATCCACCTTCCTTATACCCTCCAGTTAAGTTGTTGAAGGCAGCAATGAGAGCCCCATTTCGCCTTTTCTTTTTAAGGCTGAAGAAACCTGATTCTTTCAGTTTTTGGAAACTTGCTTTAGAGATCTTCAGGAAATAGTAAGTCAGACTTCAGACTGTCCAATGTGCTTCAAGGAAAACCTTAAGTTTTATTGAAGGTTTCTGATTCACTCAGTACCTCTATTTTCCTGGAATTAACATCAGCAACACTGATTTAAAAAAAATAAAAAATTAAATTTTATAATTTAAATTTTTAAATCAAATGCCCTTCCCTATCTTTTAAGTTTGTTTTTTTCTGACAAGTATTTTAAAAGAAACACTGTTTTATTCTGCATAGAGTAGCAGATACAGTATACTAGGAAGATGAGCATTTCTCCTGTTCATGCTGTTCAGAAGACTTTGATCGGGAAAGAAATTACTTTCAGTTTCTGTCATTTTTTTTATTTCCAACAGAAGAGTCGAGACACTGATATCTGAAGGATTATAGACTGCTCAGGCATGTTAGGTCTTTGCCAGCTGTTTCTTGTGCAGCTGCTGTCAGGGCTGGGCTCTGCTCTGACTCAAGTCACAGTAAAAGGTAGTTCAAGTTTTGCTGTTGTTTTCTAGCTTGACAGAAGTTAAAAGGCTTGACCTCATGTGACACAGCAGAAATATCTGAATCGCTACTATGATTCACTTTCAGATAGTGCATTTTTTTTCCTCCTGAAAACATTTGATAAGCTCTGATATGTTCACACTGGCTTGAATCCTTCCGGCTAAGAGCTTCCAGGGCTCGTACATGCAAACATTTGTTCTGTTGGTTCTCTGTTTTTTCCCCCTCAGTTGTCTATTGTTTACTGGATCTTATTTTTCTTGGGAGCTATATGTACTACTGCAGCAGGGTGATGCATCGATGCATCTCATCCACAGCTTAAGTGAGATTTTTGCCACTACCTATTGTTTGGTGAAATAAATATTGTGGATGCTAGTTCTGTTTGAGCTGGACACAAGGTAACTGCAAAAACAGTCACTGTCCATGATGCTTTGGGTTTTTCAGCCTTTTATATGGAAGGATATATTTATCTGTATGTACAGAAAGCCAGCATTTTACTTAAATAAATGAATAATCATAGATTCTATACTACTCATGATTGTCTTCTAAGACAGAGAAAAAGATCAGCTATACTGACTAAAAAATGATAGTACCGAGCAATGCATTGGTAGAAATAACACATATCAATCTTGTATTTTCCTAAACTGAAACATGTTTCCCACAGCACCTAAGGGACTTAGGAGCACAAGACACATTGAACATCTCACACAGTCCATTTAATCAATTTAATTCCAGACCTAACGCAATGACTAAAAGCAGTTGCAATGGAGAGCAGTTTCCCATGTGTTAAAAGTACTTGAAAAAATTGGAGTGGCTCCAGTGCTGGGTAGGGCTGCTACTTTTGTTTTTCAATCTTTTTGCTTGCTGCAGAAGTTAGCTTTGCAGGTATTTTTAGGCACAGACTGAGGCTAAATGTGGACTTGTGTGATAGAGTTCTTTAATGAGTTAAAGTACATTTCAGACATACAGCTGAGGCGCTCTGCTGTTGAGGCGGTCACTCATTTCTGGCCATGCATGTTGGCTTTGGCATTCGTTGGTCCCTTGCTGGGGTAATTTGACTTGCTTAACTACAAGAAAAGTAACTCCCCCCACCAAAGTGTATAATTTTCTGCCAAATTAATGAGTCAAATTACCTCAGAAAAATGCCTGACTAGCATGAAAGCTGGTGCAAGGAATGAAGCTGGAAGAGATGTCTGGTGTGGGGGCAAGGAAGTGTACGGAAAGGCAGGATGGAGGAGCGGGTCCATTCCTCCGGGTAGCAGCAAGCTGTTAGGTCGGCTTGCACTCAAACTTTGGCCAAGCAGAACTTGCCTCTCGTTTTCTGTATTGCCAGGTTTCTGCCTTGAATGGGCCAAAAATTTGATATGTGCATGAAGTTTGCAGTTTCATGCAGGCACAAATGACTGTGTTTTATTAGTTGTTTTGTAGTGATGTTCATATAACTTTATTTTTCTTAGAAAATCTCTGAAGACACCTTCACCCTTCCACTGTGATCAAACGTACAGGCAAGACTCTTGCTGTGCATTACTGATTTATTACATACGGTCTTTCTGTAGGGAACATCAGTATTAATATTTGAATAGCGATCTGTCATACGTCTCCAACAAATAAAGCACAAATGCTCTCATTCTGATCTCGCTTACCCTGGGATAAAGCAGGAGTAATTTCACTGGATACAAGCATTACACCAGTGTAAAATTGCTGGAGATAAAAACTGGGAATGGCAGAGAGTAACTGTGTAATAAAAAGACACCAGGTCATCCTTTGGATTGTAGAATATTAAAAGGGTCTATTGTTGACAGGAAATTTTTAGATAATGAGTGTGCAGGCTTGGTGGCTCCCCCTGCCCCCGTCAGCGTGACACATATTTGAGAGGATATTGCTCAGTCTGTGCACTGGATTAGAAATCAGCTGTCATTAAGGAGCGTTTCGCAGTGTAAAAGGTTCCTGGGTGTGACGGTGCGCAGGAGAGGCAGCCGTGGGGATTAAGCTGGCTGGTAACAAGCATTTGTATTTACCAGTCTGGTTAACTTCAGATCAGCCTTCTAAACATTTCCATGGAAACAAGGGAAGTTTTGGTTCACTGTAAGTGGCTTAATTTACTTTCTAACTGTATTAAAAATAGAATACTAAACAGAGACAAAACTAACTCTGAAACATATTTTTGATAATACGATTTTAATCAGTCATGGCATTCAGTGATTGCTTTTCCGTACCTCCTGCCTGCAGTTATGGGTGAAGTTTTCATTGAGCAGTTGCTCCTTGAATCTGCAATGGCATGAACAAAATAAGTCGGGAAAAGAACTGTGGAATAGTTGAGGGTCTTAAGTCTTTATTTTTGGTAGAAAGCATTTCAATGCCTTTGTTTGTGAGCTTTCCTGTTTTTTTACAAGGCATGAAACCTGAGAGATTGGAACGTGCTTACATCCTGAAAACTTCTTATATATCTACGATTTTACTGAAATGTCACGTGTAAATTTTGATATGACAGAATAGTCACCTGTCCAGTCAGAGAGATAAAAGACACATTGAGTACTCATAGAGAAACGTACTAAAAATGCGTTTTCATTTTGCCTTGGCATCTTTCAAGTCACATTATAGAAAACTAATTGTAAGTAGATTTTTTCCTGGATTTCTAGGAAGAAGTTCAGTTTCCGTACAAATAGGGGTGCTTTGGAAATCATCTGAGTGGAAACATCCTAAACATGTTGTAAAGCAGCAAAGTGAGGGGGATTGTAAGCTGACTCACGGGGGTGAGGTTCTTGCTCAAAGTGCCTGTCTGTCTCTCAGGATGCATGCAGCCAAAGATGAATTATTCGTACGACTCAGGAGGTGTTTTCCAGTTAAAGTGATTCTTACTCCTGTAATGTTGATAATTGGTAAACGTATGAACTGCTTGAACAAAACCGGCTTTAATTATGCATGAATGCCAATCAGTCTGGAAATCAATTTGGCTGACTCACACTCAAAATCTAGCGTTATTCTCTGAATTTCAATAACTCTGAGTTTTTATCTTAAGTTATATTCTAAGAGCAATCAGAGGCAGCAGGGAAATTGGTCTTGATGTTTATCTGAGCATTGGAAATGAGTATAGCCTTGCATCTATAACATCAGGGAGGAGCTTTTCCTTTCCCCTGTGGTATGGAGCTAACAGTGCTGTCCGTATTAATGCTCATGTCCGCACAGTGCACTTGTGCAGCTGCAAAGTGGTAAAGTCACCATTCTACATATGGGAAACTGAGACAACGAAATACTCCATGGTTTGTCCAACGTCACAGAGGCTTTTTGCCGTTGAGGGAATTAAGTTCCTGTTACCTGAAAGCTTAATCTCAAACATAACTTTTCACACTTTTCCCATTGCTCATCGCTTTCATCCACGACGGATGAGCTCCATCTATCCGGTCTACCTAAAGGAACAACGAAGTGTCGTCTACTAAACTCCAGGGCATTCTGATAATAAACCATAACTAAGACTTTCTGTTTCTATAGAAAATACAGTCAACCTTAGTTATTAAAACATGTTGCAACAGGTGGCTCGGCATCAGGCTCCGTTCCATACCTCCCCGGACAGGAATGCGTGCAGCTGACTGCAAGCAGCTGTGTGTGCACTTGGAGAACTCTCTGACACGCCTGCAGCTCTGCAAGTGGCTTTAATCAACAGCAGAAGCAGGCAGAGAAATGCAAAGACAATGTGACTGAAATACTCTCCTAGGTAACTACAGTATTTGGAGGAAAACCACGTGAATACATTGGCAGCGCGGTGGTATTATTTCAAGGCAGAAAACCTGAACAAACTGGACTCTGATCCTGCTGTCGTATGCTTAAAAGTGAGCATGGAGTATAACGCAAACAGGAATGCAATGTAGAAAAAAGCTCAGAAACCATAAATCTGTAGTGTGCAATGACACTGAGTATTCCCAGATGGGACCATTCATGTGTTTAAAATACACAAGCTTACAGGCTGAGACCCATATTTTTTGAATAATACCCCCTGCTTCCCTTCTCACCACAAAATATAAATTATCATTTTTAACATGTGTTGCTACAGTGACTTGTTTCTTTGTTAAAGCTTCTTTGTGTCCTTACAAACTGAGGTCCTAAGCCCTCCCTGATAAGTGTGTGGGTTTGGGCCCGGGACAGAATGAAGATGATTTTCTGTGTATTGCAGTCATTTGAGTAGTGCTGCTGAGGTAAAGGAGAGAGATTGTAAACTTGTTATTAAATTGTATCAGGAGCAAAGCAAGCTAAGGAAATACTCTGAGTGGAACAACAGAGCACTGAAAAATTATAATGGTCCTCAAATGGTTTGGAAATAGAGAGGACAACTGCGGAAGGTTTAAAATGTGTGGTTTGTAGCTTTGTTCTTGACAATGGATTTTGGAGGCTCTTGCGGTTTTAATAATATCCAGGTATCTCAGGCAGAGGCTGGCTGTGAAACTATTATATAGAAATCGGAAGTATATTGAGCTCCAAGGAAGAAGATACTGTTGCAGAAGTTGCTGCAAAGAGGATTTTCTTCCTCTTAGTGCAGGCCGTAAGGTGACAACAGCAGCATTAGACCTGAGGACTTTTCCATATGGGCAACAGGCAAGTTTGCAGTCCATTCAGTGAAGAGACGGAGCTTATGTTCATTTTAAGTTGAACACAGGTGAATATGCAAACGTGGTGGAATGACGAAAAAAGAGCCAAAACTGCAATGGAGGTG
>NW_008824754.1:1862618-1865187 GCF_000699105.1 Pygoscelis adeliae | reverse complement strand
ACTGGTTTATGATCTCCTTCCAGCATGACCGTCTAAGCCTCTGTAGTCTTCAGAGGGCTTTGTGGGGTCCAATGCCACCAGGAGAAGCTGGCTGGGGAGACCTGAGTGACCGTGACGTTTGCTTCTTCGCCTTGTCCCCTCATGGCTCTGGGCAGCGCACCATGGTGCACCATCCACCAGCTCCTTGGAGACCTTCAAGGGACAGGAGGTGCTTTATCCAGTGTCAGCACTGGTGTCCCACCAGTCCATTTTTGAGCCTGTAATCTGAACTCTTCCTTTTTATTTTCCCCCTGTTGTTTCCACCAGTTTTAATTATTATTTCTCCTCATGGTTTCTTTTCTATTTAGCCTTCCTAGAAGGGCTTGGAGGTTTTTCTCTGTGAGAAAAATGCCCACCAGATTTGCTAGGCATTTGGAACCAAGCAGACTGCTGGTTAGTCCTCATTGTTGATCAAATCACTAGATTATCCGGAAATAAATAGAAGACTGAAACATCTCTCTTTTGTAAATTGGTGTCTGGGATTTTGTCCGCTACTGGAATTAACTTCTGATGGCAATTATTGTTCCACTTAAAAATAATTAGCTTTATCTTCTACTTAGAAAATATAAATTAGACAGTTCTCTTTGACTAGATATTCTCAGGAGCACAGGAAAGCTAAACTCACTGGTATTGAGAAGATTTCCTATTTATTAGTTTAAAAACTGCTTCTGTAACCTGTCTAGGAATGTTTGGGGAAAAATAACAATTTATGCTTATAGAAAACCATATATTTCATTTTCTAACAAAATGCATAATTTAATTCTAACTGATCTTAAGCATGAATTTCACAAGCAGGGATCCCAGTGCTTTATTTCCTTTTTTTTTCATTTAAAAAGGCTTTTTGTTGTAGGCCCCTATTTGCTGTCATCAAGTGGAAACACAGCTCTTCCAATTCCTTGCTCCCAGTATCAAACATATTAAATTGTACAGGTGCCTGAATAGGTACAAAGTAAGCTGTTAAAAAAGCTGAAAGTCATGTTCAGGTACTTCAAAGACTTCTTTCAAATTTGTTTAAGTGTTTTGAAAGTTTCTTTAATACAAGAGTAACCTCTGGCAAAATTTATTACCCTTTGATTTACATTCCTCATTTGATTTGCACTCCTCTTCTAAGTTATCAGTTTCTAATTTAGTTTTTCAATTTGAACCTCTGAAATAGAGATACGGGGCCAGAGTCTCAGCTGATGCAAACTGACTTGTGTTCATTCCCAGTACCTGAGAATCTGGCTTCTTACATCTTCTATAGATTTTCCCAAATGAGATATTATTGTTCTTATTCTAGAACTTTATTTTCAGTTGTGTTAGTAACATCTGGCATTAAGTTCGTCTTGCAGTGACAGGCAATTGCTAGTTCTGAATGCAGCTGTGAACAAGCACAATATTGTTCACTTCAGTTGAGCTATGTTTGCTTTTAGCGTGGCAAACTGTCAGCGGAGAGTCCAAAAATGATTTAGATTTAACATTAATGAGGTGATGCTCTGTATTGCTTCACAGCTGTGGTCTTTTCAGACAGTATTAGGAAGGTCCTACCTTCCCCATTTGTGTTTGCAAATCCTATAAAGCAAAACAGCCCATCCTTCCTTCCTCTGAAAAAATGGCCTAAAGCCAAGAAACAATGAACTAATACGAATCTGACAAATATGGAAAATCTTCTCACTGGAGGTCTGCCTGCATTGACCATTAGTCCTAATGGTCTCTGCTGGCAGGAATGGATCAATGTCCCTTTAAAAGGCATGACTATACTCAGAAAAATTGTCTTGGGGAAAAAATGAGTCAGCAACCCTTCGTTACAGTTCCAATTTTTGTATGTTGAGTCATATCTGCCAATTGTAATGGCAGTATCTTTTTGTCTTAGTGGTCCTGCTGAGCTGGAAACACTTTGAGAGAAGGAACTGAGTTCTAGTCTTCTCCATATGCCGTTAGTGGAATATTTTAGTGTGTGTCAGGTGTGAGGCCAAGCATCATTTGTGGTCTACCTGGACTTCAGTAAGGCCTTTGACACCGTCTCCCACAGCATTCTCCTAGAGAAGCTGGCGGCTCACGGCTTAGACAGGTGTACTCTGCGCTGGGTCAAAAACTGGCTGGACGGCCGGGCCCAGAGAGTTGTGGTGAATGGAGTTCAATCCAGTTGGTGGCCGGTCACGAGCGGTGTTCCCCAGGGCTCAGTTTTGGGGCCGGTCTTGTTCAATATCTTTATGAATGATCTGGATGAGGGGATCGAGGGCACCCTCAGTGAGTTTGCAGACGACACCAAGTTGGGCGGCAGTGTTGATCTGCTCGAGGTGAGGAAGGCTCTGCAGAGGGACCTGGACAGGCTGGATCGATGGGTGAGGCCAACTGTATGAGATTCAACAAGGCCAAGTGCCGGGTCCTGAACTTCGGCCACAACAACCCCATGCAGCGCTACAGGCTTGGGGAAGAGTGGCTGGAAAGCTGCCTGGCGGAAAAGGACCTGGGGGTGCTGGTCGACAGCCGGCTGAACATGAGCCAGCAGTGTGCCCAGGCGGCCAAGAAGACCAATGGCATCCTGGCC
>NW_008824754.1:1853155-1861933 GCF_000699105.1 Pygoscelis adeliae | reverse complement strand
GGGAAGTGGTTGAGTCACCATCCCTGGAAGTATTTAAAAGACGTGTAGATGAGGCGCTTAGGAACATGGTTTAGTGGGCATGGTGGTGTTGGGTTGACGGTTGGACTCGATGATCTTGGAGGTCTCTTCCAACCTTAATGATTCTATGATCACTCCTGGAAACAGACCCTGAGGGCATCACTGACCTTGTTACTCTAAGAGCTTCTACACCTGGTCAGAGGAGTTATTATGGAAGGGATGCAGCCTCATGTGGACTGTGGACTGAGTTTCAGGGCTGACTTTAAAACCAGTGGTACAGAGTTGTGAAAAGCAAAAAGAAGGAGGACAAAGATGAAGGAGCTGAAGAAACGTGTGAAATGACCCCACAAAAGGCACTGACTGCTACCCATGAAGTTTTGCAGAAGCTTGCTGGGTGAGGCTGAGATGGAGTGAAAAATGGAATAAAACGAGCAAGGAGAAAGCCCAAAGGGTTAGAGAAGATGATCATGTTTTAGGAGAGAAATGAAAACTCAGATAGGGAACATGTACCTAATTTTGTAATATTATGTTCAATATAGCACTCGAGGTTTTTTAAACTGAGACTTCGGAGAAAAGTGATGTTGGAGCGTAGCTGAAAGCTACAGAAAAAGAGCAGATGCGCTGGGTGAAACACCACCACTGGAGCTGCAATGTTTACCATCGCAGGTTTCTGTGACATGGAGTCTGCATCCACTGTTCTGTGGTGGGCTAACCCTGGAGCAATTGAGCCAGGGTGACTTTTGCCACTGATTGCTGGGAGAGAGGAATGAGGGCCATATGGCCACTCTGTGACAAGTTCAGAACTGGAGGTTTTCAACCTAAAAATTATTTTCCCTTTTGCAGTTAGGAGAAGGAAGATGAGTGTCTCCTTCAAGCTGGAGGCCTGATTTTGTTCAACAGTGGGTTTAAATTAACCTCATTATAAGTGGGAGCTTGATGGCTTTTTTAGTGCAGATTTGTCTATTTAGTTAAGATGGCTTCTTCTGTTCAACTGCTGCTAATTAGCATCCATCATTAACTTGTCCAGAGCTTGCAGCTCTATTCATTTAAACGATTGTTAATGGGAACTACACTCATTGAGACATTGGGTTAAATGCCAGTTTACTGAGGGTGTGTTGGTTATTTCACTGTAACTGAAGATCTGTTCATCTGTTGAGAGAGGTAAAGGTTTCTCTCCTTTCTCACTAAATAATTTGCTGAAACTGTGATCCTGAGTATATTCAATTAAAAGAAAGCCCATCAGCACTAGAGGAATTCATTAAGAAAGTGGGAGTAATAGAGAAATAGAAGAATAATCTTACAAATTAAGTTAGGTGAGAGCACAAATATTTAGCTATTAAAGTCAATCTTTGGTTTTATTACAAATTTTCAAAAGCTGGTTTCTTCTAAAAGGTGCCATTTCCACAGCTCTAGGAAATGAAGTCTTTATCCACTGAGGCAATGCAGCACAGAAAGGCAGCACCGCAGCAGTGACAGCCTCTGTTTTTGAATGATGCCTTGCAGACTGAACCTGGGAGAACCCTCCAGAACTGAAAGCAAAAGTTGCTATCGTGTGAGCAGAAGACATTGCCAGCTTGCTTTGCCTGCCTTCGTAGTGCAGAATCAGTGACTTATGCAAGCTCTCAACCCTCCACTCTATGAAGATAAGCCTTACCCTGGTGGTGTGCTCCCTTGGAGAAGAAAGGCAGTGCCACTGGCTGGCCGCTTTGGCTGCAGTGTTTCTATAAGGAATCCCAACAAGTGGCAGTGGGTACTTGGCAACTGTCCGGTAGCATTTATCCAGCCACAGGACCACAATCCCAATAATTCTTCTCCATCTGTACACTTTCTAGGAGTTATGTAAGTAGGAAATTGTAAGTGCATGAAGCCAAAAATATGAAAGAATACAGAACAGATGAAGTGAGAGATTTTGTCTTAAAATAAAACTTTCTCTTCTGATTCTGATTTAGACTTTCTTCAGTCCAACTGGCATTCCTTACCTGCCTTCAACAAAGTCTGCAGTGGCTCTTACCAAGCCAGGTCTCTGTATGTGCCTCTGCCCTCGTTGATCTTCAGCTGCTCTTGATGCCATTGACCTTACCCTTTTCCCAGGATGCTCTTCCCCTTTAGTGGCTCTAATGTCTTTTGAATCACATTTTGTGATCTTGTCACGTTTTGTCATATTTTGAATCACATTTGTCACACTTTGTCACTTTTTGTCACATTTCGAATCACATTTTGTCATCTTCAGACCCTCCTCCAGCTTTCTGTGAGAATGCCACAAAGATGTGCCCTTGATCTTCTTTGACTCCTTTTCTCCTTGTTTCTTGGTATTGTTACCCACAAATACAAATTTATCTTATCACATATATGTTGATGGGTCACAGACTTGCCTGCCTACTTCAGGCCATTTTTATTCTCTCCAAACAGTGGTCTGGGGTTGCTTTTCTGACAGGTTTGACTGACATCTAGATATCATTTTAGGCCACCACCAACACATGACTATTGTTAATATTTTCCATTGCTGTCTCTTTTGGTCTCTTTTTGAGGGCATAGTCATGAAAGTGAGTTCTCCTGTATCCAGTTTGGTTGGATCTTGCAAATCCTTCTGGATACCTTCTTTTAAGGATGTGATCTTTTTGTAACTGTAACATAGCTAAAAGTCTTATCCTGGCTCTTATCACCTGGCATCTCACTTACTGCAAGATTCTTTTCTCCAGCTTTCTCCCATTTAAATTAATTCATGATTCACATGCAGAGGCATTTTCCTGCCCCAGTACATTGACAATTATCACCACCTTCCTGCATTCTTTTATTACTTCCTCTATCTCTGTTTATACAACATAATCTTGTTTTCATTTTGAACAACCTTCTTGTCTCATCCCCACATGGCTTGTCATCTCTTGTTCCTTTTTAAATGTCAGCTTCCATCTTTGATGGGCTGATGATGCCAGCTCCCTTCCTCTTGTTTTTACATCTTCAAATCATCACCTTTCCCATGCTTACCCTCACGTTTGGAAGGAGCTCTCTGAAACAGCAACAAAGCAACTTTCAAGTCATTTAAGAAGTCTTTTTTCCTGTGATGCCTTACAGAAACCTTGACAAGTTGATAGTGTGCCAAGGCAGATCCTTTTCATGCTGACTGATATTTCTTGTATTCCCTGACTGTCTGGGAGCCTCAGATGTTTTCTGTTTCAAACAGGAATCTTCTTTTTGAGTCACCTATCTCAACAAGGCCCTGGTCCATGATCTGAGGGACACTGAAATAAACTTTACTTCACTTTAGGCAGAGACAAGGAATCGTCTCAAGCCTGTGCCACTCCGTCTTTCTCCTTTCCTCCTTTGCCCCAACCCACACTACAACTCTGTTCATCTCAGCTTCATAATATTTGTGATATAACCAAGATGAGGCCACATCTCCTAGAAACTAGCAAGTTGGGCATCATCTAATGGTAAACAATATCATTTGTTTGGTTACTGTTTACCACAGCTTCTATTGGTCCTGAGCCAGGTAGAAGTAAAAAATGGGTTTTGCACAGCAGTGAAGGAGTCTTTGTGGCTTAACTGGTTACAGAGAATGACCTCTGAGGGACTCGTTCCTGCAGAGGTGGTTTTCACAAGTGCCCTCATCTGCTTGCCCTCCAGATGTGGGAGAACAGGACCTGAGTACTGGGGACATTCTATGCAGCTTGAAAAATAAGATTCTTTTCAGAAAGTCTGTAGTTGTCCCGAGCAAGCAGAAGAGCACAAGCGTGAGGCAGATAGATGACATTACCTTGAAAGGTTTATTGCAGGACCAGAATCCCTTTATATTCTTCATAGAGAGGTACAACATTGGGAGTTTCACATTTTGACCCGATTCTGCAGGGATGTACCATTGTGCTTAGCTTAAAATTGTGAGTGATCCATTTGTCTGTAACATGACTCTTCACATGCATAAGGTTAAACTTGTGTGCATTTGCCTGAAACCACAGAGTTTTTGTCGTAATAACTTTACAAACATCTCAGGAACAGGCTCATATATTCATAGAAGAATATAATCTTTATATCCTTTGTAATCTTTATATTCTTTGTAGAATATATATTATTCTAAAAATTCTATAAATTTTTCTAATATTTTCTAATATAGAATAATAAAATTATTCTATAAATTCTAAAAATATTATATTCTTTATATTCTTCGTAGAAGAATATAATCAATGTAAAAATCTTGCATTTTGTCTTAAGTACAACTCAAATAATTTTTTCCCTTAGATGATTATAGCCAGTGGGAATCTTGCAGCAGACCCCCATTTCATGGCAGATGCCCTCAGCTTCACGGTATAGTCAGAGCATTCATCCAACCACATGCTGGAGGGTGCCGTAGCTGAGGGTGTCTCATAAAGGTGCTGATCCTAGAAAGTCTGAGGTTGAATGTCCGTATGTCATAATTCTAAACAAAGCAGACTTTCAGAGAGAGTTGGTTTTATAGGGGGTGTGAAAGAAGGAGAGAGGCCTTGATTAGGTTGTTTGAGCAAAGGAATTAGGAGGAAAAATCTCTGAAATTGATACCGGAATATGGCACATGAATTCTGACTGAAGTCAGTGGTAAAGAGTCTAAATTTTGAAATTAAAGGAAAATGGTATTAAACCTGACCTATCAGTCCTCTTGCTTTTTTAAAGTTAAGTCATCTCCTTTCTTTTTACCTCCAGAGTGACAAAGCCATTTGGGTTTTATTGACCAGTGTGTCTTGATCTGCCTGATGACATTTTCCAAGATTAATGTGTCTATTTCTTGACAATGCATATGCTTCACGATGCATCACAATTAACCACTGCTACTTGGTATGATAAGGAGGGACTCTTTTCATCTGCAACTGCATGACTTCTATCTGCATTTCAAATGGCAAGTAAACAGACAGGTCCCCTATCCACTTCTCTCATCTACCTTTTTGAAGTGAAAAAAAAATTGAAATTCATGCTTAGGTTCCCAGTAAGATGCAGCATATTTTGGAGAGCAAATTGGACTGGAAATATAAACAATGGAAAAACACTAACCAAAACCCACAATGTTTAAGATACAGAACACACAAGCATCTTTCATTATTATAAATACTTGACTTCATAGCTTTTATTTATTTGTGTTGGTAGAAATGTCAAATTAATATTTATGAGCTCGCTTTAGTGCATTTGCTAGGGGTTTTTGTTCATTTTCAGTATAAATTGTCAGGCTAACGCTGTTCTTCAGGATTGTCAAAGAATGGGAGTTTCACATTTTGACCCGATTCTGCAGGGATGTACCATTGTGCTTAGCTTAAAATTGTGAGTGATCCATTTGTCTGTAACATGACTCTTCATACGCATAAGGTTAAACTTGTGTGCATTTGCCTGAAACCACAGAGTTTTTGTCGTAATAACTTTACAAACATCTCAGGAACAGGCTCAGTTAGAAATTTGTTACTGTTTTAATTAAACTCAGCAGCTGAACATAAAACATTAATACAGATTCAAATGTACCTAACCATTGTTTAAATGTTTGGCACATTTTCTTAATTTTTGGATATCACATGACATAAGATGAATTTTGATTTTATCAATGCTTGGTTCCTCCAATGGGATGGCCAGCAGAAGCAGTGACCAGAAACAGAAGTGTCCTTGGCATATATTTCTATTTTCTCATAGTGTTTTGGATGCAGATTCCTCCACCCATGTTATGGAGACCTCCAATAGCTAAGAGGTGATGATGACTAGATATCCCCATTATTAAACTGGAATAGACATGTAACAGTGATCTAAAAATGAAATATACTTGCATATATGTTGAAAGAGAATACAAATTTGCAATCCATTTAGTTCTTTATTGGAAAAGTAAAGACAGAGTTTAAGAAATTCTTTGAGCTTCACTTTGTTAATTTATTTTCTTGCTTTCTTCTTTGTTTCCTCCCATATATTCCTGACTCCCCTTGGTAATTTTATAAGGTCCCTTGCTGACAGCTAATTTTCCCTTCTCCGGGGAGTATTTCAGCTGGACCTTGGTATTCTGAATGTGTGTAATGTATCTGAATAATACAATCTATGTCACAATAAAAACAAAATAAATGTCACAACTGGTATATCTTCAATAGGCAGGGACATGGCACCATTGTAGAGGGTACAATGAAAGCTTCTCCTCCATGCACATTTGTAATAAGAAAGGTTGACAGGATGTGAGAATTCCTAAAGAAAGGGATGGTAAACAACACAAAGGTTTTTATAAAGCATTTTACATAAATCAGTTGGTGAAGCCTATTTTGGTACTGTTCAGGACTGGCCATTTTATTGCAAAAGAGAGATATCAGAGCTCAAGGGATACGACAGAAGTGAATGAGGTGAAACACTGATATGAAGAGGGGTTGAATGACTTGAGATTTTTAATTTAGGAATGAGACAAGTAAGAGAGAAACGAATAAAAGTATCCAAAACCACAAGAAAGAAGTTGGATTCTTTTTTTCCTTTTGGCATGAAAAAGGCTATTTTACATAATTAAGAACTGAAAATTGTGAAAATATGGAAGCCATTTTTTTATAATGGAAAGTGGCCACAGGAAGAATTCCAAGCCAAATAAAGTAAACGAAAAAAGAGATTACTTATTTTATGTGTGCATCGAAAATATGCAGAGTTATTATTGAGGGAAAGGATCTGAAATTTCATGCCTTGTGGCTTGAGCCTGCCACCAGCAGGGACAAGGATGGGTACAGACTATGCCCCATCTGCCCATCAGGAAGTTCTTACGCTTCTCCCTAATGAGTCTCTGACTGGTCACAGTCAGATCCTGCAGAGTCGGGACTGGACTTGCAGGTTGGTGGTCTGCTACTGTATTGTAGTCCCTGTGAATGATTAAACAAGAAATCCTTAGTGTGATGTGAAGCTGCTTTAATTGAGTGCTGAAATTTATTTTCCTGTAGTATAAATTAATAAAGCAGACTTGAAGTGTATGTAAATTATTTATTATTTTTGGCTGGGTGTCAGCATAGCCCTCTTCTGAAGATATACAGAAACAAACAATGATCTTAAACTTTTAGTGTGATGAATTCACTTACTACTCTATTTAACCAAATACTAAACTCAGAAAAAATACTCTAAAATAAACAATAAACTTACTTGATCTATATTTTCTATCTCTGAGAAGTGGAATACGAAGACAAGAACTTAACCAAGAACTCCTGAACTTCAGTTCCACCTTTGCCTTTTTAATGAATCTTTTTCCGAGCAAATTCGTTAGTCTTTGGGCCTGTCTCCACGTGGCTTGTACTTCTGAGGCCCAGAATCGAAGACACTTCTTCTTAATTTAGGCATGCTGGGTGGAAATCTAAATTTTAAATCCACAGGTGCTTTTTTTGTAAGCATCCTTTAAACAATTTTGATAGCTTTTTCCACAAAACCATTAGCTTGTGCATGATCTGGATTCAAGGTAATGTGCTTAAATTTTTGCAAAGCATTTAAGCTCAGGACAATCAAATTGTGATGCATTATTTATTGTTAGCATATCCAGAATGCCAGGTCCGGGATTTTATATGTAGTCTTTTACATGCTTACATGCATATCTAAAGCTAGAGATTTCATTTTTGTATTTTCTAATAGTGCTATTTCTATATAGTGGGAACAGTCATTCCAAATCAGAACATGAATATTTCTGGCATGGACAAACACCTTAATATCTACATAGATCTGCAATTTCTTGAATTATCATCATGGGGTGTATTGTCAGATTGTTTTCCTGTTTTTTCAAGTTTCACATCAATCTAATATTACTGAATAAAATACTACCTACAGCATGAAGTTCTTTCAATATTATTAAAGGGATTGTGGTTATAATTTATCAAATAAGGTGTCAATATCTGGTATTATTTTTGGAAAGTCTCAGCTCGTACTGTAGCACTGGCAGACAAAAGCACCTGTGATAGGAAAGTTTTCTTGACCATGCATATGTGCATACATCAGACTCAGGTGTTTGTTCCACTTGTTGACATTTGTGTTTGAGCACTGCAGGGACATTGCTAGGAACACTTATGACAGGATAATTGAGTTTCGATATCCTTATCTTATATTCTGTTGACAGCTTTGCAATGCTATTAAAGACATCATAGGATTGATTTTCTACCCATAGGCTTCTGTCCTACAGCATAAGCTCTCATAATGAGCCTGAGCATTTGCCATGTTTTCAGACCTTGAATCAATATGCTCTTCCCCTGAAACAATTACAAACCTTATCTTTTCAAGATTGTCCTTTATCCTTATGTCAAACTCATATAAACCTACAACTAGAATCATTTCTCCACAGCATCATCTATGGTTACTCGTCTGTATTCAGTGCCAGTATGTTTTCTCTTCAGATGGTTTCCTGTGACTTCAGCGATCACATTAAGCTGTCCAGCCATAGTCAACTCATCAGTAAAAGCTTACTGCGGGCATTGGATGCAAATGCCTCTTCAACAATGCCATGATAGCAATTTTCTGCTTTTTAGTACATTCTGGCTTCTGTTTCTTGCAAATATGGAAGGTCTTTCCAAAGGTGACAGATAAAGCTTAGAACTGTTTTTGGTCTGCTCTGGTTCAGCTCTCCACACCGTTTTTGCAAATTCCTATTTGCAGTCTGCAGATTCCTCTGGAGAGATTTTTCTGATCTTGTCCACTTTATCTTCTCTTCATTCCAAAACCTGCACTTTGGTTTATTTGTGGTCTGAAATCTTGGAAATGTTCTCTCTTTTTTTCTGGAGTTTGGATAAGGAATTCCTCATATTCTCCCCACCCCCCCCCCCCCCC
>NW_008824754.1:1817930-1852740 GCF_000699105.1 Pygoscelis adeliae | reverse complement strand
TTTTATTCCCAATACAATCTGATCTCCAGAATTAGGAATTTCTCAAGCCCTCCAAAATTGCACATTTGCCTCAACAGTATCAAATCTGTTATAAATTATTCAACTATTTCCTCTTTCCTCAGTTCTCTTATGAAATGTATCCCTCTCAATAGCTTCATTTGTGTCTAGGAGCTCAATATTCATGTCTGTGCTGCACATTCTGATAAATGATTTTCTCTGCCTCAGTTACAGGCTAATGTACAAATCTAGTACATCTGTGATTGAAGTAATCCAAAGAAAATCTGCCTGTTCTTATCTGTGCTTGCCAAACTCTTGCTTTAACTCCTGTGTTTCTGGAGAGCTCCAGTTGCTCAGGAGTTTTTACTGCTCCTTTTCTTATTCATCACTTGTCTTAGACGTAATCTTCAATTTCTGTAGCTGTACCACCAGTGTCAGACTGTTGGGGGTGTATGTATGTGTATCTTATAAATTTTAAAAACTGAGTTAGGCTCTTAAGTACTGAATCTTAAAGAAAGAAAGCAAGAAAGTTAGTAGATGCTGGAGAAAATAGCTTCTGGAGAAGAAAAAAGGATTATGTATGGGTTTATACCACACACTAATCAGTCTGTATCAGCATGTTTCAGGGATGTAATTTCTAACACTGAGAAAATAAAAGGTTCAATTATCACTACAAAACTATAAACAACAAAAAGACTATTTACTCACATTTTTAATTTTTATGCATGGTTTTGTGCAAATGTGTTCATAGCACCAAGACCAAAGCTCTTATTCTTACAGAGAGAAAAATTTCCAGGAGAGGTCAACAGTAGAGAGCAGACATACTGGGAATTTTCAGGAAGGAAAGTTTTTTCTTGTAGAAAGTACTAATTAGACAGGATCCAGATAGGCCAGGTGCTTGCATGGGTTCTGGCCTTAACTCTTTGCAGCTCGAGCAGCACCTACCTATGCACTTACACCCTTCCTTATCTTCCATTTTATGGTGTGCTGGGCAACAGCTAGTACCCGGCAGGTTTCTGGTTTCCCTGTGTCACTGGCCTGGTTAATTGGCGAGCAGCTCATCTGCTATATGGTTCCTACTGTCCTGCCAAAGAGGCATCAGGGGACTTCAGGGAATTGTGCGTCCCACCTGCAGGACAGCAGAGAAGCAAAAAATTACGTTTTGATCCTTTACATTTTGGTTTTCTCCTACTCCCAGCATTATTCTGGCAGTCAGCTTTTTGGTGCCGTTTGTGGTGAGAAAACATTACATGTGATGATGGATTTCCATTTTCCAGACAGCTAAGTCTGTGATTGGCTCTTGGAGGCTATATTTGTGGTCTGTCTTTGGGAAAATATTTTGGAAACATCTGTAAAAGCCTATTTCAAATGTCTGGCTTTTGGCTCATTAAAGATGAATACATTTGCCAAACTAAACTGAAAAAAACCCTCAAACAGCTTAGGACTCATAATTAGGAGATGTGTTTGCAAAAAAACAAAAAAGATTTGGCTCTATTAGTTCCCAAAAGGTTAATGTGATTTTGGGGAGAATGAGAGATTTTTACAGGTATTTCTTAACAAAACAATATCATGTGAGGTTGAATCATCTTGTTGAATACTTCCTTTACATGGTAGAGTGCTATTTGAGTTACGGACGGTCACAGACAAGGCATTTAGAAAAAGCTGCTAAAGAAAAATCTCTTTTAAAACATGAACTGATGGCAACTTTCAGGCCATAGGTTCTAATAAATGAACAGTGTATGTGAAAGATCATGAACTGTTAATAATATCTTGTACATAAACTTTGCTGGTTTTCAGCTGAGCATGTTTCCAATGCTGTCAGTTTATATTTAACAAAGATTTTTGACAGCTTGTCTTTTAGATGACATTATTCTAGAAGCAGCTTATTTATAATGAACACGATCTGAAATATTAAAGGCATGATAACACCAGGAGTTTTGGAGATATTGAATGGAGTCTTAAATAATGACTAAGGAAGGAAATGAAGTGTTACTGCGTGCTCCGTTTTTTTTAATAAACACTTTTTCCCAGTCCCGGACAGGTCATTAAAGGGCCACATTCTTTGCCTGTTCTACGCAGGATCAAGGCACACATGAAATAAATGCAGATCTGCAGTATGAACACCAAGGGGAGAAAAGCGACCACTCATCCCCTCGGTTGACTTTATGTGGTTTTTGTCAGTGCTTGACTTAATCCTGTCTTAGCTCCATTCCAAAGATTCTTGGTTTTACGTGGCTGCTGCTGTAGCAGTGGCACTTCAAATTCAGTTTGGAAAAGGAGACTCCAGTGTTAATTAAATAATTGCCATTCCCATACTCAGTTACAACCCCATCCTGTCCAATTTCCTTCAGTCCATTGTGAATGCTTAATTTTTTCACTCTGGTTCCTCTATAGATGAGTTCTTCCATGCTGAATGTATATAGCACTAAGATGACTATTTACTTTTATTTTTAATCTAAGTAGAACAGCTTTGCAGCCCTTTCACAAGTGGCAGGGTTAGCTGCATCCCTCATGCATACAAATGCAGTTCTGTGTGCTTTAGCCTAAGGGCATAATATAAAGATTCTCCGTGGTTTTACCTGGACGCTGCTGTCTTACTCATATAGTTCCCCAAAATGATGGGTTTCCTCAGAGTGAAACAAGATTCTGATCAAAGGACAAATCAAGATTTACTTACCTATTTTTATAAATTTAAGCATCACGAGTCTTTTGCATGAATACTGAATATAGTTCAAAAGCGCTCCCATAATCTTAAAATTTATGTCTAAAGCCATAGGTTAGTTTGCTTCAGCTAGTAGAAAACTTCTTAAGGATTTCATCCCATAAAAATGAGTTCAGGCTGATAATATTACTCACGTGCACAAATATCTGTTATAACTGAGCCCTAAGATAATATCATGTTAATTAAATGCAAAAGTTTCTGTTATTCATGTTATTTATTATAACATTATACACCACTGTCTCCTGTGGTGTAGTTCACAAATATACTGTGGAAGGGAGGAGCCCAGGTTGTGTTATGTTTTGCTTACAGTAAAACCCACCCCTCTGCTTTTATCAGTTTTAAATTTCTCGCCATTAAGGACCGCAAGCTATTCCCTTCTCCTAGCAGGATAAATCCATCACTTCATTAATCATTCAGCAACCTGAGTTCGGTCATGGCTGTGGGCAGGCTGCTCTGTGTCAGACCGTTCTCCCGCTGCCCTTGACTGTTTCACCAGCAATATAACCCTGCTAATATTTGTAGGGGACTGAAGTGGTTCCTTAAAAGCATCAGAAGTCCCATTCTTGGTCGTAACAGAGCAATCTCTCCTGTTTGGCCTCTGTCAAAATTTCTCAGGGCTCCGACCTGTGCAGGCACGAATAGCTGGTGTAGATGAAATGGTTACAGCCTGCAGGCATGTCCTCCTAGCTCTTGCTCAGAGGTTTGTACCTTCTGATGAACGTCCACAGGGCAGCAGAATGGGATCTGTTCCTCGTGGGTGAGGAAATGGAGTTGGCAGCCCTTTCAGCCTCTCTGCGTAGATCTTCCCCAGTTTATACCAGGAAAGTGTGTAGTTTTCTGCTGGACTTTGTACGCATGGTCTTCAGGCTCGGAAACTTGCTTAGCAGCTACTTTGCTTTTCTGTCGCGTCAGTCAAGGCTCCTGAGCAGCCATGTGGGTTTTGCTGATTGATCAGTCAAGCTTGTTCCTATGACTTAATGACTGGGATTATGTCACTTGGCGTTTGGCTCACCAGCACCAGCTTTCAGCTGCAGCTTTTTTTGGGAAACAAACCGCTGAGAATAGTAGTCCAACATAATGCCCTGCTTTCCGTAATGTCCATTAGGTGTCTCCACATGCTGGCGGCTCGTGGGTACTTTAATTACATCTTCTCAATTAACAGCGGTGCACTCTGCATGCGTTCATTAAATGGAGTCCCAGATTTCCATATTGAACACAACACTGTAGCACTTTTACTTTGTGCAAAAAATTCTCATTACTTGGAAGAACTTGTACACTTGCAGACCACTATTTGTCAGTTGCCGCATCTGAACCTTAATTAACGTTGCATTTGTAAGTAGACAACATACACAAAATGGTAATTCTGAGCCCCTAACCACCTGGCATGTTCTTTCCTACCACTGTGCAGCTACTCTGTTTGCAATGCAGAACAGTAAGAGAAATTATAAGTAAATTAAATATACAGGCATAATGCCATCTTTCAGCTCTGTTGTTTGCAGCCAAAGCCGCTGCTGGATCCCTTGTTAGAGTACTAAGTTTTCTCCAGTTGTCTAACTTGTTCTGTCCTGGGTTTGTAAATATGTCTATGGGTTATTTTCTGCCTGAATCATTATCCTGTAATTTGACAGAGTCTCACAGGGAGAAGTCAGCTTCTCACAACACCAAGGACAGGTTTTTCTGTGCATGGGTGGGTGGTAATGGGAATAATCTCAATCTCCTTTCCTCCCCTCCTCATTTTTGTGATCACTTGGCCTTTACCATTACAGTGTTGACTAGAACCTGCAGACCTCCTGGAAACACCACATCTGCACTCCTGTAGCCTAACTCACCTTTAAGGGCTGGTTTCATGTGGCAAGCCCCATTTTTATTAGTTATGATAGACCGTCAAGTTAAAACGACAAGCCATCACATCATAAACAGGTGAATTAAATCCAAACTAGGTCCCATTACTAGAGCTTGCCCTCATAATCTTCCATGCATTTATCTGCACAGTGTACCTTTGAGACATCCCCTTTTTGAGACACTGCAGCACAAAAATGATTTAAGTGTCTACCCTGGTTTTTTTGCAGAGTTCATTGTGCAAAAAACTGCCTCCACCTTGGCAGGGCTCACATATTAGCCCAGTAAGATCTTGTAAAATGCCTGCACACGCAAGGACGTTTGAGCATGCCTAATACAACCTGCAAGAGTAACAGCCCATGGGGCAATAGCCTCTTTCATTGCCAGTCGATGGTGGTACATTTAGCCTTTCTTCTCTCAAGACAGTAGGTGAGAGCACTCACCCAGGCAAGAGGAGGTGAAATATAAGTTAAAGCTTAAGCAGGTTCAGACATGAATTCCTACCACTGGGGAGAAGTTCTTGACTCCCAGGCTACAGACAGTTTCAGAAGGAGGCAATCTTGTAGGGAACTGTGGAAAAGACTTCATCAATGCATCTAGTAATACAGAGTGTCGAGGTCTTGTGCCTTGTAGGAACATCTACACCCTGCTTCAGCTCCCAAAGGATATACTTAGTGTTAGTACAGCAGTCGAGGACAGTAGGTCTGTCCTCCATCCCTCTGAATGGTCTTTCATGGCATGAAGGGCACTCAGCACCACAGAAGTGACCACTGAACATTGAACTTGACTGCATGGAGCTAGGACTCTTAGCAGCAGGGAGTATCTGTGTGCTTCTCCATAGGCTTTTGTGTGTATTTTACACCCCTTTCCCAACCCTCTCTCTATACTTCTGGCAAATGTTTGGTGCTGTGGGTATAGAAGATCTACCTCTGCCAGTGTCAACAAAGGAGACAAAAATCTGGTGTTACTTTTAAAATTTGTAACCTACACATAGTGAATTTGAAGCTGTGATCTGGACACAGGTTTGCAAGTCCTCATTATGTTTGTCTGCCTTCAGAGAAATTTTCATTGATTTATTTCAGCTAACTAGTATTTATTAATTCTCTTCTTACGTCCAAGATAGAATTTGAAATCTTTCCTCTTAATTTTAAAAAATGAAGTTCACTTCCTGACATGATTTTAAATAATGAATTGAATTGTACTTTTTGACATCTTGTTAGAACAATGCCTGGCTTTTTCTTACAGCAAGCATAGCAAAAGGAATATAATAAGACAGCTTAGCTTATCACGTTTGATTTCATCAAAGCATGATAGAAATACTAACAAATTGATCGTCACAGTCTTAACGTGCACTAAGTAAGTACTTACAACGCATTGAGTGAATTACCAAGGGCAATAGAGTGAGTTAGTAGCAGATCATTGTTAAGGCTGTTTCCCTGATATCTGTCTGCTTTGTTTTTTTAGGGACAAAAAGTATTTTTTGTATCAGTATTTGCATTGTGCTAGAAACAATATGCAAGGAAAGTGCATTGTCTTCCAGGTTTTATGAGCGTTTTTCCTGTTCCACTCCACAATTTAGGATTGTTTTAACGGCAAAAAGAATTAGCAGCGGAATTCTGTAGGTGTGCATGCACTGTCTTTCTGTACTGTCCTCAGACTCCAACTGTCACTTCAGATTATTCATTCAGAAGTTGTCTGCAAAAACTGTTTTGAAATGAAAATTGCAAAATTAATTTTGTTCAACCATCTTTACTGAGAAGTTGATGTTTTCAGAAGGTTGATTAACAATGCATATTCTTTAAAAGCTAATCCTGTATTACTGCAGAACTGTGGAAAGAGAAGACCTACAATACCGAAATTAGATCTTTATCTACTAACAGAGAAAACAAACCAATAAAAATAATGCGAATACAACCACCAGACCTTTGCCCAAGAACAAGTTCTGACTACCAGGAGAGAAGGGCCATCAAAATCTTTGGAGTCCACTCAGGTTTTCAGTATTGCCTTCTTACATGAAGGATGTTCAAATTAGGATGTAGTTCCAGGTTAGAACACCTGCCTTTAGGTGTTAACATATGCACTGTCTCAGCTCCCACTGTCATGAACAGAGGTTGAGTCAACACAGTTGGTGGAGCAACCGAAGTGGCTGTGTTCCCAGAGACAGCTGGTTCACCCTCTACCCTCATGTAAGTCAAGAGTCTCATGTCATCTTAGATGCCTGCCCAACGTTCATTAGCATCTCCAGAAAGGCACAGCTCTCTGTAAGTCCTCTGCCATATCTGCCAGCCCTCTGGCTTTAGCACATATGAGTGCAAACCAATCTCTGCTGCTGCAGCTGTCAGCATCCATGATATCCAGCCCAGCCTTTGCAGCAGATATGACAAACTTACTTTATCTCCAGAACACATCTCAATTCATAGAAAGGCTTGATAGGAAACCCTTAACTTTGTGACCTGTATTTAATTCTCCAGCTGTTTTAATGTCAGGAGGTTGACAATGTTAGCCTTGTCTGTCCCCTCCAAAGCCAGCTTGATTTAGCATTTCTCTGTCTAAGACGGTTGCTCTGAGCTCCTGCTATGCCTTAAGTTAAGTTGGGGTCTCCCTGTCAGCAGCCCACCATTATATGGAGCTGTACTCATTTTTTTCTTTGTTTTCTGTGATAAGACACTGGGGCATATGACGTGCTAATTCATGGGCTGTGGGTCACTTCCTTCATTAGCATTTATATAATGCCTTTTAATTAGCATATCCCTTTCTGCTTGCTTGGGTTTTGCTGTCAGATGTTTTTAAAGATGCTGCAGTAAAACTTTACAAATGATTTCTCTTGAAAAATTATGTTTTGTTAATAAGCACAGTACAATGCTCATAACATTAATCTCCCCGTGATAAAGATCAAACTTGTTATAAAAAATGGTGAATTTGGGAACATAATTTTTTGTAAAACATTTCCTCCTGCTATCCTGATGCCTACTGTAAGCTTTAGGGGGGTGAAAGGCCCTCTTCAGGACACGTCACAGAATTACTTCCCTGGAAGAGTCAGTGAAAAAAAATGTGCAAAATTATTTTGTCCCTGCCCACGGCAGGGCAGTTGGACCAGATGATCCTTAAAGGTCCCTTCCAACCCAAACCATTCCATGATTCTATGATTCATGAATAAATACATAAGTTCATACTGAGTGAAAACCTAAATTACTGAAGTTAAAAAGAACTTGTACGGAGTCCATAAACCAATCAATTACATAAGAATGAAGATAATGAGAACAGTAAAGAGATTCTAGACCTGCAAGGACTTGTGTAAGGGATACAAGATTTTCTTCTTCTGTTGGAGACCAGCAAATGTCAATGAGTTTACATGAAGTCTCTTAGCTGTTACTAAACCCATGAGAACATAAAGTGAAACAAATTCAAGCATGACCAATGAAGTCTTTTGATGTTCATGGAAATCTGCAATACAAGGTTAGACCAATTAGTGCAATGACTGTAAATGTTAAGTGTAGATAACTAAAGTCACAGTCACTCCAGTGAAAGGGTTCATTTAAAATGTAATTTATTACATCAGAGTAGCAATCTTAAGGATTGCACTAGACATTGTGGCAAATATGTTCAAGGGTCATAAGCCAGAGTTTATAAAAGTACAACCTGTAATAATTTAAACTTGTATAGAAACATTAATTTGAAGTGTTTAACAAATATTAATTAATTAAGCTGTGTTACACCCCACTGTGAGCCTATGGGTAAGTCAAAGCATTCGTATCTCAATTCTACAGAAGGTAAGTGCAGAGAGATTGATTTGCCTGAGGTCACACAGCAAGTCAGTGGAAAAACTGCAAATAGAATCTGCAGACTGAAGTTCTCATTTCCCTGTTTTTACCACTCACATTACACTTCCCACTAGTAAAATGAAGGGGAAGAAAGAGGCGGCTGAAGTGGTGAGACTTGGAATATCGTTAACCCAGTTTTCTACACGTTCTTGTTTTTTCTGCAGTTTAGGCACATATCAAAGGGGTAGATTGGTTTTTAATTCTTTGTAACTTTATTCCTTCTCCATCTATCCTTTGCATGCTTTCTCTTAAGTGCAAACATTTAAATACTTGATATCTTCAGAATTAAATATAGCTGGGCAGTAAGAGGCAACCCTCTTGAGTTTCAGGCATGTAACTTTACACAGTCAACCTCTGCCCCTGCAGCTCGTGTGATGCTCTGTGTTTGCCCACTGCATGGACATGGTCCTTCGGTGTGCTCGTTGCCCTTGCTTAGCCTGGCTTGTGGGCAGGCAGCCAGCTGCACCAGAAGTGCAGGTGGGAGATGGAGACTGCAGCCCCGTAGTCGCGTATGTTTGACTTTACAAAGCTCCTCACCAAAAACAAGGACTGAGTTGTGGCTTAGTACCTCCCAGGTTACCTAACGGACATATGATACCACGCACTAGGGAAACTGGGGTTGTGTGCTTTGGTATCAGAATAAAGTTCGTTATTGAGTACGGAAGGTGATGCCCTGCTGAAAAGCAGAACCTTGGGCTAAGCAGATATGTGCTGTTCCACTAAAAGGAGACTGTGAGGTGTTTGCAGTGACTTCCAAAGAGAGATGCAGAGGGGAAGATGTTCCTAGGTGAGACCCTGAAGTGAAGAGATTAAAGGAGGTAAGGAGTCACTCTGGTAGGTGAAAGAACTGGAAAGAAAGGTTGTGTTTTAATGCTTTGTCTTAGCTTTATATTTAAAGTGATGTTCAAAAGGGGTTGGATATGAAGATGCTTCTTTGTAGGCTGAAGAAAAAGGCCAGGAAGCAATTGTTACTAATTCCCTGTAGATCACGCTGGGGTTTTCCTAAAAATGCTCTTACATTGCCTTTGGAAAGTGTGTCTGATTTGGATTTCTTGCTCTTGGGGTTCCAAATGGACGGCTCCCTGAAGCCTTACACAAGACTAAACTAATTTAGCATTACTGCATTTCCCAGGTATGGCTCATCAACACTTCCTTAAGGTAAGGGCTGGGTATCTGAGATTCCCACACCACTGAGTGACAGACAGTGGGGTGAAAGAGGGAAAATGCTGGGAAAGGCATGAGACTAATGTGTGACATTTCTTGTGCTTGGAGGTCATATCAGTTCATCATGACATACTGCGTGTCCAGCCTATTCTCAGCACAGACAGCATCAATTACACAAGTGTCTTTCCTTTGGAAGCAGTTGGAAAAAATGTAATATACCCTGAATTTGACAAGCCTTGTGCAGGTATCTGCTTCGTGATGACAAGTTCTGCATGGTATGGGGTTTCAAATTAGTTTGGGGGAAGGAGGAATGACGTTGTTAACAATCCATGGTAAATAGGAAGGCAGAAATTCACAGTGTAAAGAGGCTGATGCAGATGTTCCTGTGCTGAGTTTTTTATCAGGTGTGCTATAACAGCAAAGTTGTAAATCGCCATGTGACTGCAAGTGTTGGAAAGTAAAATATGTAAGTACCTTTCAAAAGATCAGATCCTTGGGATATAAATGGTGAACAATGTGCATTAGACAAGCCACTCCCTTCCTGGCCTTCTCCTCTCCTTGGAGGGCAGCTAGGGCACTGTGTCAGGTAGGCTGGAGGGATGTCTTTGCCGTGCAGTTTTGAGGGCCTTTGCAACATCAGCTATATTTTAAACTGTTTGATGTGAAAGAGCCTCTCAGGTTCCTCCCAAGCTATTGGTACCTCAATCCTGCATTGGAGCCGTGGTGGCCTTCATGCTGGTACTGCATTGCTGTGTGTCTGAACGCTCCTCTGCAAGGACAAACTCATCTCTTGGTTCTGGCAATGGACATGTCTGATTAGAAGATATATACATACCTACACACACATATATATACATACACACACTCTCCATGTTCCCCTTCTCTTTTCCTGTTCAGAAGATGATGCTTTAGTTCTTTTTAAAAACAAATTGCTTTCACCAGAAAATATTAAGAATTTAGGGAATGCATAGGAGGGATTACAGTCAGTGAGTTGCACCTGTGAACAGCTGTGATTAATCCTGAGGTGACTTAATCACTCTGTTCCTAACTCCCCCCAGGATTTCTTGTGGTTGCCCTAAGGCTGCTTCAGCTCTCCCTGGAGGAACTGCTGGCTCATGTGGTGTGTGAAACCACTGGCCAATGCTATCAACCTGGGCTGGCACCTGGGAGCTGCAGATCTGGTCAAATGCCATAACTTGACCCCTTTGCCTTCTGCACAGCCCCAGCTGCTTGTGCTGCCTCGTGTGCTGGAGCAAAACACCTGAGGGAGCAAGATGGGGAGGCATATCTTTCTGTTTTTCAGAGTTTCCGCAAACTGAGTGCTGCTGGGAGGTATCTGATGGGGTGGCCCTTGGCTGGGCTGCTGAGTATCTTCAGCTACCCCAGGAAGCCTGCAAGGGTAGCTAGATCTAAGAGCTAGATCTTCCATTTACCCTACCTACTCCCAACCTATTTACGCTCAGCTGCAGTGGAAAAACCTATATAAAACTAGTTTGACTTAGAAAGGATTATAGAATGATTCATCCTTTTCTGGTTCTGGTCTGGTATAGAGTATTTCCCTTCATATTCTGTGGGAAATTGGGTTTGCAGCTGGTTCCTTTCCAAGATTAAAAAAAAAAAAAAGGTGGGGAAATAGATAATCTCATTTTTTTCCTACTACTCTTGCCTCAGAGATGAAAATACACCTGCAGTTTTGATATTGTATTTTACAGTCAAATTTTGACAAATTTTCTTAATTATCCCTATTTAAATCATATCTCAAGCACTTGAGCAACAAACGAAATCACACAATAAACAAATGATGTAACTGAACAGTTTTCCAGTATTGAACTCTCTATTATAGTTGTTTAAGTGCATGTTGGAACCATTCAGATGAAAGTCTGTTCATAACTTCTGTGACCCACAGTGGGGCTGCATGATCCTCCGACAGAATCAGAAATGCACAGTAATAACTGTTAACTGCTGCACAGAAACAAGGGAAAATCTCTCCAGTAATGTCTTTGCATCCAACTCTCCACACAATGAATAAAGCCTCTTCCCGAAGGTATACGTTATTGTTGTCCATAAATAACTTTCACAGTCTCTGACTGCTACATGCAGAGCCATACTGTTGTGGTTTAACCCCAGCCGGCAACTAAGCCCCCCACAGCTGCTTGCTCACTCCCCCCCCGGTGGGATGGGGGAGAGAATTGGAAGGGTAAAAGTGAGAAAACTCGTGGGTTGAGATAAAGACAGTTTAATAGGTAAAGCAAAAGCCGCGCACGCAAGCAAAGCAAAACAAGGAATTTATTCACTCCTTCCCATGGGCAGGCAGGTGTTCAGCCATCTCCAGGAAAGCAGGGCTCCATCACGCGTAACGGTGACTTGGGAAGACAAACGCCATCACTCTGAACGTCCCCCCTTCCTTCTTCTTCCCCCAGCTTTATATGCTGAGCATGACATCATACGGTGTGGAATATCCCTTTGGTCAGTTGGGGTCAGCTGTCCCGGCTGTGTCCCCTCCCAACTTCTTGTGCACCCCCAGCCTACTCACTGGTGGAGTGGGGGGAGAAGCAGCAAAGGCCTTGACTGTGTGTAAGCACTGCTCAGCAATAACGAAAACATCCCTGTGTTATCAACACTGTTTCCAGCACAAATCCAAGACATAGCCCCATACGAGCTACTATGAAGAAAATTAACTCTACCCCAGCCACAACCAGCACTGATACACAGTGCTGAAAAAAGCTGAAGGTTTGTATTTGAGCTTATAGGAAAAGAACTTGAAACAAAACATCATTTTTCAAAGAAAAGTGTCATTTTATGAAAGGTCTGTTCTAAAGCACAGGAAACCTTTCCTTGGCCTCTTAGTGCTTCCTTAGCTGTCACTTTCGAACACTTGGTAAAATTAACAGCACTTTCTGTTTACATAGTTTTCTGTCGTAAAAAATTCTGGGACAGGTTCAATTATACGCCTGGTTGTGTGGAGGTGCAAAGCAGCTAGTGTGTGCTTGTGATCCTGCTCCAACTCTCACAAATTATGCACTGATTTGAAGGCCCTGGCTAGCATGTTTAAGATGAAACCTTGCTGCAGGATTTGGGGTTTGTTGCTCTGCTCTTGTGCAGCTTAAGCTTCAGAAACAGAATGAGCAGAACCAAGTGCGGCATTTACTAATTTAATCTACTGTGCCCACTTTCGACTGTGTTTCTGTGCATTATTGAACCTGTCTCACAGCATCTTTTCTTGTTCCACTGAAAACACAATTCGCAACCATAGATGTTAACCATAACATATTGTCAATGGCGAATGCTCAAATCCAGATTGCGATGCTTATTTATGAATAGGAGGTTAGAATACGTAGGCAAAACGGTAGTAATACACTCAATATCATCAGTGAACAGGCTTAAATACTGACTTTACTGTCTGACTTATCACTTTCTAGTTTTCACTTGTTAACATAAACATGACTTACATAGAGAGGACTGCAGCAATTATTTTGTCTTCTCTGTGCACAGCAATCTGTGTTGAATATTTTATTCTGCCTGGATTTTGGACAGCTGCCTTTGAGGCAGATATTCCTAGCTGAGAAGTTTGAGAGAGCTCTGATTGTGTTTTGGGTGTATTACAAAAAATGATCATGATACTATTGTACAGCACATCCAGAAGTATTCAAAAACATTTTTTCCCCATACATCTAAATAACTATTGCAAAGGTCACTAATTACTAAGCATTTAGTTATTTATTACAGCATATAGAGTGTTTCAGAGCTTTTTTGATAAAAGGATATCATTTTGCTCAGGTATGTACCCGCTTTGTAATGGTTCCTGCCCCAAAGAGTTTACAACCTAGATGTGCAAAGCATCATAGGATCGTTGGATAGTTCAGGTCAGAAGGGACCTCAAAAGGTTATCTGGGCCAAATAGAAGGGATTTGCCTGAGCTTAAGAATCAAGAAAGGTTAATAACAGAAACCGTATTTCTTGCTGCCTACTTTGGTACATGTTCTACCAGAGTATGCTGCTTTTAATAGATTTAGGAACATTTATCAGCTGTAGGCATTTGGCAGAAGACTGCAAGCACCGTTTCACTGCCTGCATGGAATAGAGAACCTGTTCTCTCCTTCTGCGGTAACTCTTGCTGTTGGGTTGGCATCTATGTTTCTCATGCACCAAAAGCTTATGTTTGAAAACCTTGCCACAGGGCCCCTAAATTTCATTTTGACTTGACATATCTTGGTGTTACCCCTGCCAATTGCAAAAAATAAGCCTTGAGCTTTTCCTTTATTTTGAATCTCACACCACCTTTATTAGTGCAGACCCAAGGCAAATATGTGTAGAGCCCTGGGGATGAGATACAGCTGAAGTGGGAAAGGCATCTTTGACTGCTGCTGCACTGAGGGATGCTAATGGGGACAGGTTTGAGCTCACCATGACCGTAAAGCTATGTACCAGCTTGATAACTGGAGATCTGCCATCTCTCACGTAGGGTCTGTGCCACAGTCCTGCTTTAGCTGAAAACTCATCCAATTTCAAGTTAAGTATTTTCTTCTCTTACTTTTTATTTTCTCTCTCTTACAATGGCTATTTTACTCAATATGGAAACATTTTGCGTGAAAAAAACACAAAACATAGTTGCATTTGGTGAAGTGTGTTATTTAACCTCTCTTTGGACTGCTTCCAGGGGCAGGGCCTTTAAAGCCCTTTACTGGCAGGCTGGAACGATCTCTGATCACTTCCCTGCTACTTCTACTGCGTGAATTGGTTTTCCTTCTTGAACAACATCCTGCACAATCCTCCTTACTCCCACCTAATAATTCAGACCAGATGGCTGAAGCTGACCCAGCATAATCTGCTCCCCAGGATATAAATGATGCCATTTAGACATACGCTGTAATGTTCCTTCCCTTAGTTAAAAAAAGGACTTGCAGCAAGAGCCTGTAACAATTGACTTTATTTTGATTTGCAGTGTTCTGCCAGACAGTAGCCATTTGTGCTGGGTTACACAACATTAAAAGGTACATATCAGACACTATCCTACACATAGAGAAAAAGACTGTCCCAAATTTCCTGGAAAGGAAACAGCTTGCGTTTGCATGTTGCCTTAGAACCCCATTCCACCTTGTCCCTGAATGCCCTGGAAAAACAGATGGGAGTTACACCGCAAAGCAAGTCAGGGCACTGGCAAAGCATAGGAAAAATGAACTCCATGGCTAAGGACCTCTAGAAAGAGGAGGAAAAAAAACCCTTTTCTTTTTATCCTGCAGAATATTAGTTCCAATTCCCAGTTTGGGTCTATAGAAATATGGTGCACAAAGAACTCATTTCTTGGGTAATGGGATTCTACGTTGTTAGTGACATTACAGTTAATTGTAAACATGTACAGCTAACTGCAGAAGCAACAGACAATTACTGTAGGTACCAGAATATTGGTACCATTTCTAAATAGTCTCAAGACATCACCTACATAGAGTGAAGAGGGGTGGTACCAAGATGTATGTCACGTGGAAATCCTCTCTCAATGCTAAGCACAGATGAAGGTAACAGCTTTTTGGAACAGCCGTCAGCACAGCGTACTCTCTTCCTGGAGGTCAAAGCATGCTGTGGTGGGTAGGTGTCTGCAAGTTCAGTGGACTTTGGATAAGGTTTGGTGCGTGGAGTAGTTCGCACTGCTCTGTTACAAGTGGCCACATGTACCGTCAAGTCACTGGGGAGGCAGCATTTGCTGACACATGCAGTACAACTTCAGGCTAAGTGATGTACAAGATTATCCTTTTAAGCTTAATTGTTTGTGTTCTATAAAATATAGATGGTATCAGATAGCCTGGCATCAGCTTGTTTGTCACTGGAATACAGACTTTCCTTTCCTCCCCTCATTTTTGTAAATGCAAAAGAGATACAAGAGATTTTTCTCTCCACTCCTGCTCTGGTTTTCTTTATGCCCCGTCTTCTGAATCCTAACTGTTTGGCGCCCTGCAAATCTATCCTCACTGTATAGCTGCGTTGTAAACCTGCACCAGCTCAAGTTGAGCGTCTCTGCATTTTGCACCTTATTACCTTGGAAAACCCATCTTTTGATATGCTCACTTCCTAACTCTTTGCATCAGTTAGGTACATGCAAAGTGCAGCTACAGGTCAGCTGGTGTTAAAGAGATGTATTGGGGTAATCCCAGCTGCTCAGTGTACCGGCATGCATGTGCCTGGATGGCTAAATTTCTGAACGTGCATAAAAGTACTGAGATACATTTGGTACCTGCCAGTGCTTCTCTGTATAGGTGAAAACCATACAGATGCCAAAGCTATCTCATATACTTCCTCCAGCCTTGGGGCAACCAGCTGGATTATGCTGATTTATACAACTGAAGATGTGTCAGTAGTAAAGAGGCCTCCAAGATGCATAAATAGAGGAGCAAATCCTGACTTCTTTTCCCTTCTGATTTTAAATCATACCAGCTAGGTGTGATTTTAGGAGCTTTTAGGAGTGAGTGGCTCCTGCCTCATTGCTAGCACACCGGGGAATTGTTCCAGACTTGCTCGTGCAGCTGCATCTACCTTTCCCTGCAAAGAGGACTTTTTAAAATGGAATAACGTTGTCCTGAATCCACTGGTGATTCTGAAGCCACTGTAAGTGGGTTATTGATCAGAAAGGGATGGATGCACCTGGTGTGCTTGTTTGTGGGCTTCCACAGTTCAACCCTGCTGGTTTGCTTCTCTTTGAGGCCTTGTGCAATTTTCTCAGCTGACACTATATGGTTCTTCATGATTGTTTTGCTTTGAAATGAAATGAAGTATGAAAATGTATGTATTTATTATTCTCTTCCTTTAATCTTTGCCCAGAAGTTAGTCCTCTCAGACCTTTAATCATCTGTCTTTGTCTGAATTCCCTTCACTTTACTTCTGTCTTCTGGTGCTGAAGTGCTTACAGATGAATGAGGAATTGTATTGCTTTATCTTATTTTTCCTCATTAGAATGCTGGCGAAAGCCCATGGTCACAGAAGACAGAAAGTGGTTTAGGCTATTCAACACTTTTGCCTTTTCAAATTATTCAACCCCTTTGCTATGAGAGTTGTAAAGTGTTACTATAATGAATGGATATTGTGATGTGTATGAATTGGAACAGAAATTGCACTGGAATAATCGCAGGGCTGCAGCACCAATCACTCAAAAGTCAGGGAATGGCGGAGTTCACGCAGCCTGTTCAGCTTTGCCTGATCACACGTTTTTCTTTCTATGTAGCTGCTGTCTGAAAGAAAGGTTGCTCTTCTACGTGAATATGACATTGTGTCTTCTCCAGTTCTTATTCTTTGTCCAAATTATTTTTGTTTAAATTTAGAAAAAAAAAAATTAGGTAAGAGTGAGCACAACTCCAATTTGAGCCTAAATAATTAATATTTTTTTTTTAAATGGTAATAGAGAAAACAAGACCTCACACTGGGAAGTGGATCCAGCTTTAGTAAGAGAAAGTGCTCCCTGGCATATCTATAAAGGTTAGACTCTGCTCACTCTTGCACAGGTCTGTAAGAAAGGAGAAGGGGGGGTCCTTGAGTTTGCCTGCAGAGCAGAGGCGCGGATTTACGGTATACTTGTCCATGGGCATTTGTAAACCGATACTGATGTGTTCTCTACCATGCTGATGTAGAGAAAATTTGTTTACCCACTTCCCCAGTGATGGAATTATCCAAAATAAAATATATCATGGTATCTTTAGGATTGCTTCATATTAGAATACATATAATTTCTTGTATGCAATTTATCTTTATACAGCAAAACTGACAAAACATTTGGGCTAGGCTAAAGGAAGAGCAAGCGGAGTTTATTAAATAAAATAAATCATCTCTTAAGAAGTAAGTGAACAAATTCAGTAGGACTGAAAATCCAGTGAGATTCACAGACAACTTAAACAAACATGAATTCATTGCTAAACAAAATGTTTGGAAGGGTACAGAGATTCGAACAGTTCATCTGGAGAGGTGTTTTGTGCTCGCAGAGTTCATCAATAGTAATATTGCCATTTCTAAATGAAATCTGAACTTGTTTTTATGGAAGGGAGGGAATATAGTGCCAAGAAATACTCAGTACAGATTTCATTTGTGTAAGATTTTAGTGTCTTTGTTGAATTATCTTCCTGTAAGCCCCCACTAGGAGACAGACTGCATTTGGGTCATTTTACATAACAATTGCCATGCTCTCACAACTACTTTTTATGACCTTGACTCCAAGCTTGATCCTACAACTGCTTCATCCCATCACCTCCTTTATACCTCTTTTCCCATCATCAGTAGTATTCATCCGTTTCCCCTCCTAGTATAATTGCACCTCTCACATAATGGAGATAACTCGATAGAGCGGGTTTTACTCAAAGCAAATTACAGATCCTATTTTATGCTAACCTTGATTGGCTGCAAGTTGCTGGCTGCCCTTGTTCCATAGAAATGGCAATTTTAGCTTACGGAATAACAAAGCAACCAAGTAAGTGAATCCTCTGTGCTTTCTTCTGTAACCTGCATAAGTACACTGAAATGCTCTTCTCTGCACACCAGTGATCATTATTCTAGTGAAAGCAACCCACGGCCTCCTCAGAATAGATAAGGACCTTTACAAAGAGACTGAGTTTTTAATATTTATTTCGCACACGTGCACACACATGCAAATGTGGCTCACACATTATTTTTAAAGAAAACACTAGGGCGAGGCAGTCTTTAAAGTTAGAGTGAAAGCACTGTTCTGCTGTTCCTTGACTGGTACTGTCAATCCAATTAATACTCTGATAACGACAGCGATGCTGGATGAATGCCACTGCCAGAGGGCAATTTCTAGTTTATTTCTGCAAAGTATTTATCTAGAGATAATTACATATTAGCCTGATATGTTTTACTTGCAGTTGCAATACAAATTAACCTGGCATCGAACCATATATTACAACTGTTTGCCGTTGTACTACGAGCATTCAAAATGACCGTAAAAAATCCCCCCAGTGAGAATGGAGAAACTTCCATTCTCATTGCAACTATCCTATAGGTTTTAATTTTAAAAGTAGGTCCTAGTTTTAATGGTGGAATTAAATGTTCTTAGCAATACGAAGCATAAATTCTTACAAATATATCTGTGAAATAGAAGTTAGCACATAATTCCTATGGATCACTTATTAATGTTAAAATTAAAACTTCTGATAAGTATTTCCCATTGTATGTGAGAAATAGAGTACATGATGAGTCAGAATGTTGTAAAAGGAGTTAGAAGAAAAGTTCAATTTCAGTTGTTACTAAAGAGGGAAGAGAGGCTCCTAGAAATCTGGCCAGAGACTTCATGTGAGGACAAGCACAGACCCAGCTGAGCAGTTTTGACTGGCCCTTGAAAGATGCAGAAAATCAGAGTGCCTCTGCTGTGTGCCTCTCTGTGCCTCCTCCTGCTCTTTTACATGCAATGCAGTTCAAACTCCTCTTGTCTGAGACAGCATAAAACAAAAAATGTAGATGTACCTCCATGGCAGGTTATTTATTATAGTTAGAAACGATGCCTTCCTGGCCCAGATGTGGGATCTGACCCTGTATGACAGTTATCCCCAGCTGCCTCTGAAGTTCAGACACGACCCAAATATTTTCCTCTTTGCCAGGCAGGCTCTATGGTTAATGCTGGAAGAATTTTCTTTTCTGGTCAAAGAAGCTTTCCTGGGGAGCATACTCTTTACTTTTAGACATGCTGGAGCATCCTGGGGTGTTTGGGCTCCTGATATTGTCAGGTGCAGATTTATCACAGCTTCCGTTAAGAAAAGTTTTCTGATTGTCTGGTTACCTTTGGGCTACTATTAATTCAAGCCAATTTAGGGTAACATACAAATGGGACATTTCTTCACAAAATATAAAATAAACAAACACAGCCAGAAATGTTTATGAAAGACATTGTGTAAGTACAGTAAGCTTGATTTTTCCCTATAATTTCTTCACCTAATACCAGAAAGGTTTTTCTGTCCCCTTCTTCTCCTTTCCCGACACCTACCTGTCGAGGGTCATGCCTTCCCACATTCTTCATGCCTTAGGTAGCACTCGTTAGAGAGAACCACTTATTGAAAGTACGGTAGTTTTTATAAACAGTCCCTCCTTTGAAGTCCCAGGGGGGATCCAGGTAGATGCAATCTTTCTCCCTGGAATGGTTTTCTTTCTTTCTTATCCAGGAGGAAGTCTGCCCATTGTTCTTAATTAAAATAACGTGATGTTTTTTTCTTCTTTGGTGAGTCAAATATCTCTGTTAGACAATGTGTCACCTCCTGAATGTGACTATCTGACTAAAAACTTCTTGCCCCAAGGAAGGGAAACACTTTTTTTTCCCGCTTCTTAGGTCATTACATGCATGGGTTTCAATGAAAGTGCTTTCATTGCCGGATCTTGTATATCTGTTCATACCCCATGGAAATAAGTGTGATAGAAACATCTGAACAGGATATTAAGACCCTGGCTTGTTGCTTACTCTTGGATGAAACTGAACATTAACTAGCCACTTCTGAATGACAACAGGTTGAAGTGATGAATCCACAAAGTCTTCCTTCAAGTTCTGCATCCCACTTAAAAAAATTCCCAAATCCACCTGCAGATAGGGCTGGGAGTGGCTCAGGTGCCTGGGATGGGTGTCTGACAAGGAGCTTCTCTTAGGGTGTTTTACATCTGCAAGTTTCTAGTTTACTGGTTAAAACAATCTGTGACTGACTTCTCCCTGTAAAAGGGTCTGTTCTACCTATACTGTTCAGGTGTGCATGTAACACGTTCTTTGAATCTCTTCTTATAAATATTCCTTTACTTCTTTGAAATGATTTTTACAGACCTCTTTAAAATGAGAATATATCTCAAGAATCCACTGCCATTTTAGAAAACAAATTTGCATATCGGTGCTTTCTGCTAAAACTGTAATAAGTATTTATCATTATGATGATAATGTGTAAGTATATATCAGCCAAAGAAAAACACCAGGGATTCAAAAGCCGACATGTCAAATAACGTCTTTTACTTGTTCCTCTTTACAAACAGATATTCAAGAGTTTTATGAAGTGACACTGCTAAATTCCCAGAAAAGCTATGAGCAAAAAATAGAAGAAGCAAATCAAGTTGCAGCGAAATGGGAAAAGACAACATCTGCTACAGACCATGAAAATCTGCAGAAAAACCAAGAGGTAATTTAACAGATTAAGAGTTAAAATATATATAACGAGTGAGATGTTTCAAGCCTGAGAAAGGCCATGCAATGATTTATAAGATTGAAAGAATGGCCTTAATTAAGGAATTAGATTAGGATATGGAAGACGTATAGTGTTATCCCTCTGACCTTGAATACGTCACTAACTTCTTCATCCTTTCAATTGGCGTCTGTCAAAGGGGAAGTAAAAAACTTTCTTTTTCTTACCCTTGGTGTACTTCACCTGATACTTGGTGTCTGTGGTTACCCCCAAAAGAGAATATCTTTCCTCTACTTGCTAATTACCACTGAGGTTATTAATACTCCAGCAATTGTATCCTGTGTAAGATTTTAATAGGACTTTTCAGATTTCTGGGACTGACATTGGGCTGAACTTTTCCATAGCCCAAGTGCACAGAGATATCAATCAAAATAGTCTCTGTATGAAGAATAGATATATAGAAGAAGGTTATAAACCTTTGCTTTTCTTCTGTAGCCAGTGGAAGGATTCAAAACCTTTCTTTGTCACCACCGGCTCTAATCTGCTTCTGCCTGCCTCCAGATTATTATTAACTAAATTAGCAATCTAAACTAATTGCCTCCCACCACGTTTGTACTTCAAAGACAAAAACAAAACCCACAGAACCAAGCAATGAATTCCTCTGTTCTTAAACAGTGAGACAGAAATAGAGTGGGCATGGGCTGCAAACTGCAAATCTCCAGACCAAAATCAAAGATGAGGGAAATGTATAAAAATTTCCGTTGTTGTTATGGTTCAAAAGGAATTTGAAGTTTTAAAAGTTGTTCCAAAACACTTTCCACAGACATGACTATTTTTAAGAGCTTTCCTCTTTTTAAATGTAAAACCCAGAAACAAATTGTAGTTCTACATGACATTTTATATGTGATTCTTTAAAAAGATAAATCAGAATTGCAGGCAGCTAGAACAAAACTCTCTGAAGAAATGAAGAAATTTATTGTAAAAATTAATTAGCAAAAGAAGCTTACAGAATTAATGAAAACAAGCATTCTGATCTTGAGTGAAATCAGAACAAATGAGTCTTAACATTAATGTAGGATATATCCCATGAATGATTTAACGTTTGGGTCCCAGCCTGAAGACACAGCTAGCTAATCTCTGTCTTTTTTTTTGCACAGAGCTGCATGCTTTAAAATGGTGAAAGTGTATTCCAGTATGTTTATCTCTTGAAGCACCTGAGAAAGACAGTGGATCACAGACTATGTTTTCATTCCAGCCTCATCAAAGTATTTGACGCTCAACCCCATCTTCCTTAAACTCATTGCTGTCTAAGAGGCGTGCTGCTAGGCTTGCCCAGGGGAATTTAAACTGCAAATTCTATGCTGAGAATAATAGAATATATAGGGCTAACTCCAAACTTTGCTCATCTTATGAAAATGACGTTCTGATTTAAAGCAAAACAATAGAAAACTATTGATTAGAAACTGGAATAACCATTTCAAGCCAGGGTGCTGGCAGTCAGAGTCCAGGGTACCCTCATTTTCAAATTCGCTGTCTGTCCATAAATTTCATCAGTCTAATGGGTGCACAAAGTGTTTAGTCCCTTTAAAAATCATACCTATATATGTTTTAAGGGTCCAAGTGCAGGCAAAACAGACTAGAAGTGTAGGCTTTTGTTTTTTTTTTCCTTTCGACAGCACCACATACTATCAGCAGTTCTGAGTCAGAACTGATTAGCACATGCCGAATGTACCAGCTACTGTACAAATGCAATACAGTACTTTGCTTTCTATGAGAAATTGCCCTATGAAAATGTAACTGGATAATCTAATACATCACATAAATTCTTATTCATGGTCTATTCCTTATGGGAACTGATGTTTTTGTACTTTTCTTTTCCATCCTCAATTACACGTCCCAAATCTGGAAAGAAAAAGCCTCCCCTCTTTCATGCAGTGTTCCTCTGCAATAAAAGCCCAAGTATGATCATTCAGTCCAGAGGCCATCCCCCTTTCATGTCTTCCACTTGAAACCTTCCTTGGCTGTCTATATGTTAATTTTCTAGAAAAATTGGGGGTTTTGTTCCATTCATAATTGTTGATAAAAAAGGAAAGCAGCTTTCACTGTCGAGGACAGGTATCCTATGAGCCTTCCTTTGTATCGATGTATTTGCTTTTCCAAAAGTGTAGACTTTGAGATAACAGAAAAGTTTTTATATTGTTGTTTGTAATACTGTACAAATTTGTCATACAGAGATGGCTGGCCTCTCAACTCTCTCACCTGGCATCTGTGATCACCGTAGTGGTTTGTAACAAACTGATGCTAGATCTTACAGCGTACTGGGACTGGATCTTCATCGATTAAGAGAGATGAAAGGGTCACAACCCATTCTATAACGTCCCATCCTTCTCAGGGAGTGCCTCAGAAGAGACATATCTCCCAAACTCAGAGACTGTAATTTTGAATGGCTTTTGCAAAAGCAAGTGAAAAGTCAAAGGAATATATTAGCTCACCATATGCACCAGAACCAGTTGCATCCAAATTATTAGTGTCAATGACCCCACATAACACCCCATGGCTACAAACAACAGAACTAACAAAACATGTGTTGAGGTCCAGTGATAATTACTGCTGCTTTTTTTTTTTTTCTCCCCAGTTTCTTTATTTGCAGGCTTCTAGTTAAACTCTGTGCTGTTCAGGTATTGACCCTGAAGGAGCTCCTGGTCCTCATGAAATTGATAAATGTTTTGGTACGGCCTATGCATTTAAGCACCACATCCTTGATTTTTACTCCACTGTTAACAGCTTTGTTGGTCATTAGAATGATAGGTGATATTAATGTTTCCGGATGCAAAATGCTGTATTACCTATCATCATATTATTATTGCATTTTACCCTGTACAGAAACTAAATATATGTGGCAATGTATCTGGCAGAGCTGTAAATATCATAGACCAAAATAATTTCAGTGGGTGGGTGTTAGTGAATAAGGAAGAAAGGAGAACATATATGAATGTATTTTTTTGTGTGAATCTATCCCTGTTGTTTTCCCTCCTGCAAATTCAACTTGACAAAATCAACTTAAATTGATGGATAGTTTCAGAATCAATGAAACTGTCTGGGGCAAGTTCACTATTCACTAAAAAAGTTTACCCAGCTCTGCTTGTGAAGGATTTTATTTGTTTCATATATTCATACAGCAAGCAGAGAATGTGACATATCAGGTAATAAATGAAAAAGTCCAGCATGTTAATCATGATGGAGGAACTCTAGAATTTAGTTCTGAAGAAAACCTGAAAAAATTCATGTTGTCCATTCTCTTGCCCGAGGGCAGATCAGCTGTATTTGAACTGTTCCTGACATATGTTTGTCTAATCTGTTCTTTAAAACCTCCCATGGTGGAGAGTCAACAACTTCTCCAGGTAACTTATTCCCTTACTGATAGAAAGTCTTTCCTGATGACAAACTGGTGTTTCTCTAACTGCATTTCGAACCCATTAGTTTTTGTTCAATTCACAGTAGACATGGAGAACAGTTTATTCACCCCTGTTCCAAAGAGCACTTAAACGTGTGTTTAACTAATCATATATAATAACAGGAGCTTCCAGCTTCTCTGTCTTCCTTTCTCTCACTCTTTTAAAATGACCTTTGTGACCTGCTCTTCCTCAGCAGTGTTGTCATTTTAGGTAATATGCCCATGTAACAACAAATGCTGGGTCCTAATGAAAAATCTGGTCTTTTGGGAAAGAAAATATTTAGTTGGCTTAGACTCTTCTCAAAGGAGCTGTACTTAGAGATGTGAAATATTTTAGTTTCCAAAACAAAAAGCCTTGCCTGCTGTGGAAGGCAATTAGTCTTGACAGCACAGGCTCTCTCTCTCTCTCCCCCCCCCCCCCCCCCCCCCCCCCATGTACGTAAAAAAAATTCCTGGAAACTAGTCTGCAAGATTTGTTTATTAATGAAAATACTAACTCAGGATTTGGGAACTTCAGGTTTTAATTCCTTGCTGTTCTGGGTACTTCTTGAAGGACTGTATGTGAGGTTTGAGAGGAGGACTGAAGAACTGAGTCACAGAAGGGAACTGGGAGTTGTAGTGTCTGAGGTATCTCGTCATGTCCGGATATCAGTTAAGGACCATATCTTGTGGTGCACTGCATAGGAAGAAATTGATGTCCAGGATTAAGGTCCACAAAAAACAGAACACACCTATAATAAATTCCAAAGATGGGGCAAGATGTCATTCCCTTAAAATCTGCCTCATTCAGACGTTGGTACCTTATCCCAATTAAGGTTCAGAATCATGATCTCTTTTCTATAAATAAGACCATAGCTAGGCTTCTCTTGCAACATATGTAAAGGCACTGCTGATACAATTTGCCTTATGAAGAAGCTATTTGGTTAGGGCATTTTCCAAGGATGTGGAAATCCATATTCAGCTCCCTTCTTGACCAGAAAGGAGCTGACAGTGCTTCTCTTCTCACCCATGAGAGTGCACTATGCATTATGCCAGCAGGTATTATTTTGCTTTTTCTTGTTGGGGTGTTGCCAATTTATATGGAATAATTAAATATTTATTGGGACAGAGTGCTGACACATGACTCTCTAGCCTAGAGTTTATAATTATTACTGCTTTGATGAGTATTAAAGTATAGCATATTTTGTCTTCTTCGGCATACCCAAGGGTGGAATCCTCTGTCCCCAGCAAGTGCCCAAACATCAGTGTTGAAGAGTCATAGATGCAAAGCCCTTCTCCCTGTTTTCTCTCAACTCTTCTCCACCTCCCCATTGTCACTACCACATATATTCAAACCTGAAAGGGGGAGAATTTAACAGAAAAGATTAAGAACCCCACTCCAAATGCCTAGTAATGCCAAATGTAAGGCACTGTCACAGGAGCCATATGTTCATTCCTCTCAAACTGCATTTAGGGGATGCAGGATGCTGTGTCCAGTGGGAGGGTTGGTGGCACATAGGGGAGGAAGTGTGTTGGGAGATCCCCTAACTGAGTGGGTTGAGAAGGTATGCCAGGAACATGTAGTTTGTGGATGCTGACAGTGCTTACACATTGAGCTGATTGATATGGTCCAGACAAGGTCATTCTGGGAACAAACAAATGCCAGGTTGAGAACATGGCTGTGGAGAGCTGACAGTACAAAGACAATGTGCCTCTGGAGGTCTGAGGATCTCAACTACTTTTAAGCTGAGTCATTTCAAGTCGCAGTAATAAAGCACCCACATTGGCTTAAACCAAGCAACAATTATCTTACCCATGTAGCCTGGTACCTGGCTTCCAGCAGGGGCCAGGAACAGATGCTCAGGGAAGAGTAAGAAAAGGGCAAGCCTGTATAATGGGCGCTTTAGCTGTTTTGCAAGTCTAATCTTAATTTGTTTGGACTAGAAGCACAGAAAGTGCTCAGTGCTGGGAAACTCAGCATTACCTTATTTTATAAACATTCAGCATGGTATTCACCGCAGCTAGCGTGCTGACTGGGGATGTGCCCAATCTGCTGCTGAAAATCATGAAGACAGGGTTTGTTTGTAATTTCACGTCTGCCAAAGAGCTTCATTACTTCTTTGGACCAAGCTTTATAAGACCAGCATTCACAGCTTGAAAGCATTTTCTTGAAATTAGGGCTCTTAAATTGTCCCTGTTGGAGAGAGAAGACTGATTTCTTTTCACCCCTAGGAAATGTGAGATAGGAATTCAGCTGGAAGTGGTTTAAATTCAGGTCTTCCACTGCTTGGAAGAGTGCTCTCGCCCTACCCAGTTCCAGATAAGGCTGGGGAAAGGTACTCTCCATCTCTGCTGTCAAAGCTTTGCAACTGTGCAGTTGAGTTAGCAGGTTACAGGAGCCCGAGAGCGGGTGTGCAGGTCTAAGCCCGGCTCCTCACTTGCCTGGGACAAGTTCCCTCCCAGGACTCTGCATTGCGTTAAACAGTCACTAGATGAAGGATGCCTCTCGCTTAAATGTTGTGTAGATGGATACAATTAAAACTGTGAGATGCTCAGAAAATACAATAATGGAGAACATAAAAGTACCTAGATGGAGGTATCCATCTGGTAAAACAAAAATTGAATTGCTCTTTAGCTATGACAATAGTTACACTGCTTGAAGCTACAGGCTTGCGCTCAGTTCCAGACGCTCATTAAAAGACATAAATTTACCCTTGTTTTAACCTCTGTTTTCATTAGTTTGGTCTCCAGTGCTACTTATTTCTGGTCAGCAGTGTTTTGACCTTTATTCAGATGGAAGATTGAGGTGAAGGAAAAGAACACTCTGCTGTTGCGCCTATGTGTAAATCTGGTAGCTGAAGGTCTGCTTGTCCCTGTATCATGGCACAAAAAGACTATTTACTTATAGGGCATATGGTGCAGATACTTTTAGCATATTGAACAAGAATAATTTGCAATTACTGTGCAAGTTTGGTCATCACACACCATTCTCACATGCACAATCTACATTCAGCGGTGTGGTATCATTGCTTTGAGACGGTCCCCAAAGATTCCAGTTCTTCATTTAATTCCTGTTGTTCCATGCATTTCTTATGTTTAGAGGCTCATTTTGCAAAGACAGTCAATTGCAGCGTGCAAAATGAATCCTCCTATTTCTGCTTGCTTCAGGAATGTCTGCTATCCTTGTACCCACCTATTATAAACATTGTAATTATTCCTCTGTCCTTTAAGTGCTGGCTTGTTAAAAGTTCCAGTAGTAAAACCTTTACTTAAAAATCTTCTGCCTGGAGCAATTATCAAACCATTAATCTGTTTCACACTAACAGCTTGCCTGAAAAATGTGGACCTGCAAGAACCTTCTATATGTGCCTATAAAAATTCAGTCTCTTCTCTGGATTTTTGTTTGTTTTCTTTGTTTGTAACTGGGTACAGCTTAATTTGTATGGCTTTGTTTTCTCCCAGGGGCCAAATCTGATTCTGTTTAAGTGATTATACTTAATATGCAAGAGTCATTAAGTATGATCAACCATAATGTTTCATTAGAAGGGTTCAAAACATTCAGTTTTATGTGTCTGTTTCCTCACTAGATTTAGCTCCTACAGTATACATTTATCTGATCAAATGCAGTTTGTGTCTGTGGGTTGATTTTGTACCAGAGCCAATTCCCATGTAATTCTTTTTGGCACTAAGTTGTCCTTCAAGAAGGCAGCAGTCTTTTTAAGGGGTACGGTATAAGCGACATCTCGGTTTGTGTTTTGCTAGTCGTGTTCCTTTTGCACCCAAGGATGTGTAACAACCATAACTAGATAATTGTTTAACAACAGTGCTGAAGCTTGGCTTCATGGTTTTTTTTCCACTATACAATAACTTTGCAATTGTATTTTCGATGCATTAATAAGGTATGCTTTACTTGCAGAGATTCTTTTATACACTTGCCTTCTCAAATGGTTTGACTAATGTTTAGAAATGGGTAACTGCAAAGTCACTGTGTTATTAAAAACCTTATTTATGACTAGCTGCAGCTAAATGTCTTATCCATACTGGGTATCCATGCTGGGTCTCTATTTATAAATTTGTTATTTGTTCTGTAGCTTGTCAATAACTTGAGTGCCAGCGCGTCTGTTAAATGTCACTTTAGAGTTGCTTCTGAGTGTGTTTTAATGTGGTCAGGCCAATGTTACCATTTGAAACCAAGAAGCTGTACATATGCAGAACAGTGTCATCCTGTGGACAGAAATGCTCCAGAGTGCAGTATTCTGGCCTCCATATCCCAGATCCCTACAGGAGAGTTTTCTGATGAAGTCGTGATGTTGAGAGCAGGGCAACATGCATGTCATGCCACTCTCTGAACAGACAATTTCTGTCGCCCTGGGCAAGTCTCAGAGCTAGACATCGATCTGCTTTTGCCATCTCCTTGTGCTTGCACAGAGTTAGTCATACTCACATAAAAAGCCTTTTTCCTTTGTTGCCTCTCACTTTCATTTTAACATCACCATCATATTGGCGTGCCTTGCATGAGAGTTTAGAGGACTCACTGGTCTGATAGGTCCTTTCTAACAGGGAGATTTGATTTAGTTTAATAATTGTTTATTTAGTTTAATAATTGTTTTCTACTGACATTGGTGGGAGGGAGAACAGAATTGGGATCTCGGCATTAAACAAACTAAACCAGATCAGCAATGATGGAAGAGTCACATCCACCACAGCAGGTTTGTTTGGTTTTATTTTTTTCACATTTATGTAATATGTCTATCAAACAACCTCTAGGCAGTTTTCTGCTCTGGGATTTGTTATTACATCTGCAAAGGATTGGGAGCAGGCCAGAACAGCTGCTAGGGACCAGAAACAATAATTTTCCCCAATGAAAATGTGCCTGAATATTAACCAGCATACAGAATTAGCCAAACTTTTAATTAAGCAATGGGTCTCTATTGTGATAAGCATTGAGGTCAGACTACTGTGTAAATTCCACTTCTGTGAATCAAGGTCAAAAATGATAGATCTAGTAGTTAAAGACAGTATGAAAATATCACTTAACAAAAAGCTCTTGCAATTTTAACATGATTTTTCTAAACTAATTTTTCTAAAACATGATATGTTTTAACAAGGGCTGTTGTCATACCAGAGTAATCTGAAAAAATTACCTACATAAAAATATCAGAATGTCCCAACAGGCTTCTACCACAAGCTAGCAGTTCCTCCAAAGAATATGTGATATAATTCATTGTTTCTAATAAGATTCTGAGAAGTTATATTTTAACCACCTGCAAAAACAAATACATCAACTCTTAAAAATATAGTTCTTTGCCCTGTAAAACTGTAAGAGCTCTGTAAAATTGATATTCAGGCACAAATGTACTCTAGTTAAGTTTCACTCTATTTCAGAGCAATTTGTCTCACTTACACATTTATTAACCCTGATCATTCACCAATCTGAGCAACTAAGCAAGAGAATTCACTGCCCTCCATGTGCAAAGGACACAGGTGTCCATAGAGAGGTTTAAGAGCCCATTATGTATTTCTGCAGTCTACCAATACTTCTTTATTAAAATGCTTCTTAAATAGTTCCCAAGAATAAAGAAAGATATCACCCTGAGACTTCTGGATCATATAAAGATCACCCTGGGAGTGATTTCTTGGATAGGTGCATATATCTTTGCTCAGTAACATAAATATATATCTGAAAGAGAAAATATCCTTCCTCCTTTGTTTAGTTTTTTATAAACTAGGACAGGTACTTGTGGGTTTTAACAAATAGTAAATACAATCCCAAATGCAACAACCTGGGAAACTAAAGGGAAGCTGTCAACTTGAAAATATCATTTCTCGCCACATTTTATATGTACAATATAGTTACAGATGATGCAACTAGAACCACAGGATTTTACTCATTTTCAGCTTGTACATTTTACACGTGACTGTGTTTAACTATCACCTGTACCGCTTTAATCTGTAACAGGTTATAGTGAAAACTGCCCCTCGTTTAGAGATGAGACAACTTACTGCTTATTTGCCATTATAATATTTAGGTGAATCATGAATAAAGCATTTGTCTAGACCCTTGTGTTCTGTGAAGGAGTGAATTTCACCCTTAGCCATTCTCCTCCTTCCTGAAAAGAGCCTTTAGGAACATGATCCTTTTTCCTATGTAATCTTGATCCATTTACCCATCCGAACATCCTTGTATGGAGATCACTTTCCAGGCTTCTTTTTCTAACCAAATTTTTCTTGCTGTTGGAAGCCTCTGTTGACTTTCACATTTCCACCATATCAACATCACTCTATTTGTCTTACTTTAAGGCCTGTTGTGGCCTGTCTCCTCTCTGCATGTCTTCTCTTGTACTTCTCTAGCGATTGACCTCCATGTCTGCTACCTCAGCTCTTTATGACATATTCAATGAAGAACTTTCCTGGTATTGCCACCTCCAGTGTACAGGAGCTCTTCAGAAAGAGCTGTAAGACTACCTCATTTCATCTTTAAAATTGTCTTTTGTCCCAAAAGAGAGGTGGTTGCAGCCATAGTATTCATTCCTGATATGATGTTCTCCTCCTGTTGATCGATATTGTCCCACTGTTTGCTTATGTTTCTCCAATTTCTGTCATCTTGAACCGAAATGGACAGTTTGATGGAGCAGAACCCCCGTGTACTAGCACAAAGGAGATGTAATCTGTGGCTGGATATAGAATCGTAGAATCATAGAATCATTAAGGTTGGAAAAGACCTCTAAGATCTCATGTCTCTGTGAGGTGCCTATTCCCCCCCAAACCCAGAAAATTAGTTTTACAGATGAGTTCTGAAACTGAATTTTTAATACAACTTCAAATATCTCATGTTTAAAAAAATGCACGTTAGCTGAATCTCACACTCTCATCAGCCTGCGTAGACATACACAATGCTGATGGGGAAAGCTGGTTGAACCATTAGTGAATGGCTCTCTGTGCCTGAGAACGATTTCAGCACTCCAGCTTCTGCCTGGCTGATATGTATGGCTGCTTCTGCTTTTCTGTCAAGAGGTCAGCCTTGTTACTACATAGTTATATCCCCGATAGTGGTGTTCAGTTCATTGTTGCAGCTGCATATAATTTCTTTGCTGAAAGGACAAACCAAAGCGATGAAGGTTTCCCAGGTTCTCCAGTTCTTTGCACGAGTGTAGGGGAGCTTACCTGGTTTCCTGAAATGCTGTGCCCTGTCACTGTATATATATATATATATATATTTAGCTCAGCACTTTCACGTAGTCAAGGTGTCTCTTTCTGAGAAGAGACAAGGCAAACAGCTGCTGTGCAAGCTGGAAAAAAAAAAAAATTAGGAGTAACAGACATAGGGGATCGAAGTCCACGTTCTCAGAAGAAGGCTTTTGAAACTCTGGTGGAAACAGCAATGGTAACTATTAAATTGTTATTGTTTTAATGAACCACTAAAACAAGTTTGATCTGTGTGATTTGGAATTTGTTAATTACAATCAGAAGAGATCTGCTGAGACATTTCAGGTCATTCATTACGTCAGACTGATGTCTTCTCACATATTTTTTGGTGTTGTGGTAGTTTGTAGAAAAACAGAGGTAACAAAACAAACAACTTTGTCTCTTCCTAAGGAGTAGGAAGATTCATGACAGACATATGCCTCCACTTATGTAATCGGTATTTTTTTTTTTAGATATCTTGTACTTTTTTGACAGTAAATGCTCCCAGGGTACCCAACGGTATCTTTGCTAGGTCAGCAGCAAGCCTGCAACTAGAGCTTTCAGTATTCAGGATGCTGACTATGTTGTTGCCTGAAACAGTCCATCTTCTGCAGTTATGGGTATTTCTTAATGCTGTTTCTTAATTCAGTATCACTTTATTTCTTAGTTGGCTTTCTTGCTTTTGTTCCCACCTAGGCAATGTGCCTGACACACACACATATCTTTGCATTCACAGCAGACACTTCTGTTACTTTTGAGGATTAGAATTGTCATATATTGCTCTTCACTTGCAATTTGTGATGATCTCCTTACCCTTGGACAAGGACCAAAAAACTCCTTGTATTGATGCTCTGGAGAGCCATCACAGAGAGGGGAGGACTGGTATGATGTCCTTGCTCAATGCTGAGCAGAGGGAAGTGCTACAGCTTTCTGTTCAAATTGTAGTGAACTTGGAAAACCAAGAGACTTCGTGCCCAGCTTCACAGTGTTTTGTTGCAGCCCAGCCAAAAGATGGCGAAGGCTTGGATTGTCTTTGTGAATTGTGACCAGGCTCTTGGTCACAAATATATGGAAGAAGATTCCTAGTTGACCATAGCTAAGAAAACAGGCATCGTGATGTTTCCAAACTATGAAATGACATCACTGACTGCAGATATTTGTCTTAATAGTAGAAACTGCATTTTTGCCAGTAACCTTGAAAAGTGCAATATTAGAATTGACCATTGCTTTTAGGGGCACCTCTTGTGAACCCTGTTTTACTAAGTCGGCACAAACAAGTATTAAGAAGATGATCTTGCTTAACTTCAGCTTTGGTTATAAGCTGGTGAAATGTGAAGCTGACTTTGTAGTAATAATGCAACAGGTTGTAAAGAATGGGCTACGTATAAAGAATAGCATAGAGAGCTGTGTGCTGTTGACATTAACAAACATCAATGTTTTTATGAGGCTTCTGAGTACAACCAGAATTGGAATTTGAGCCCCCTCTAATGAGAAGTGAGATTGTAGGACACCTAGTACATGAAGGTGATTTGGGATGTTTCAAACAAATACTCATCAACAGTGAAAATATTTTCAAATATTTTCAAATAAGTTTTTCATCTGGCACTCCTCCAAGTCTATATGCACATCGCTACCCGAGTCAGCCACCTTGATGGTAGATACATCCCAACAAAAAGGAGGAAGACTTATCTAAGCTGCCTAGACACATTTCAAAGGCAGAAAGTAGCAGACAGCTTTAGCATGAGGTGTTACAGAGTCAGAGACAGTTTTCATGAGACTGAATTTATTGCCTCATCCAGGCTCCCCTTCTGATAGTGTCATCTGCACCTCGGTGTCAGTGAGCTGTGACAAGGGCACAGTTTCTCAAATAAAGAAATATCAGCTTCAGCTGGCAGCTCTGGAGGATTCCTGGTCCCTGTAGGAACCCAAGGGGGACATGCATGAACCATACGGGCTACATAAGGTAGTATGCGTGGCAGGAGCATTGCATGGACTAGGAGACTTCCTCCCTACCACCCTTGGCATTGCCTGGTACATGAGGCATTTGCTTCTTTTCTCACCAGGCAGTTGACAGTGATGTTTATTTAATGCAGCTACAGCTGCCTTTATACTTCAGTACTTCTACAACCTCAAGCTCACAGAAGCCGAAATCCCTGTACGGTCCATAATTTTTTAATAACCTTGGGCAAAGGCTAGTGTTAATAGTTCTTGGAGTCCTCATATGAAAGCACAGGATTCTGCCATCTCTCCATTAGGCAGTGGCAGATTCTTATCCAGCATTAAGCTCATGACAGTTGTCACAAAGGAAATTGTCTGGCAGATCCGTGGAGCCCCAACCTTCTGCAAAGTATTTAGGGAATATTTGTTTTCCCTTTCACTTCACATCATCATCTGTTTATCAACATTTAGGGAGCGTGATGACATATTCTGCAGTTTAATGACCTGAGTCATTCCACTTAACTTACCTTTTGAGTACTTTTCCTTTTATATATATTGGTGCAAAGCATTTTGTAATGCTCTGTAGGAGGGAAGCTGGATGAAGAGATGGCACTGTGTTTTGCCAAAGGTTTTGTTTAGCTGCAGTATTTTTGTATGTCAGCATGAGTATATATGATTGTGTAGCTCAGCAGCCATGACTTAGCAAGGCAGCCTGCCACTGTAATGACAGCCACTGCTTACTTCCCCTCCCTATGGCTCTGGCTGAAACAAATATTCTTCTATACCAAGGTTTAGGATGCTTCAAGCAAAACTATCCCGAGAAGCAAAAGTCATTACAATATTCTCCAGGGTTTTGATTTTGCGTGTTTTTTTTTTTTTCTTTTCTTGTCTTTAATACTGGCTTTATATCCTTGCATTAGTGTAAAACACCTTTGGTCTTCCTAAGTATCATTTTATGACATATCAGTCCTGTTCTCAAAATGGAACTGGTTTTGTTACTGCTATTGAGTAGACTGACTTAAATTCGCCATTTCTGGGAAGAATGGGCACAAAATTTCATCTCAAGTGAAATGTGGGTAGTTTCCTCCTCTGTAATTTCTCTGGAGATGTGTGTAAATAGGAAGAGACTGTGTGGGCCTATCGTGGTTTAAGCCCAGCTGGCAACTAAGCCCCACCCAGCCGCTCACTCACTCCCCCGCCCGGTGGGATGGGGGAGAGTATCAGAGGGGTGAAAGTGAGAAAACTTGTGGGTTGAGATAAAGACAGTTTAATAGGTAAAGCAAAAGCTGCACACGCAAGCAAAGCAAAACAAGGAATTTATTAACTCCTTCCCATGGGCAGGCAGGTGTTCAGCCATCTCCAGGAAAGCAGGGCTCCATCATGCATAACGGTTATTTGGGAAGACAAACGCCATCACTCTGAACGTCCCCCCCTTCCTTCTTCTTCTTCCAGCTTTATATGCTGAGCATGACGTCATACGGTGTGGAATATCCTTTTGGTCCATTGGGGTCAGCTGTCCCGGCTGTGTCCCCTTCCAACTTCTTGTGCATCCCCAGCCTACTCACTGGTGGGG
>NW_008824754.1:1788832-1816246 GCF_000699105.1 Pygoscelis adeliae | reverse complement strand
CCCATCCCTGGAAACCTTCAAGGTCAGGTTAGACGGGCCTCTGAGCAACCTGCTCTAGTTGAAGATGTCCCTGCCCACGGCAGGGGGGTTGGACTAGATAACCTTTATAGGTCCCTTCCAACCCAAACTATTCTATGATTCTATGATAAATCAGAGTTCAATCACATTATCTAAGTGACTTCTTATTTAAATGTATTTCCTACAAGGTTATCATGCAGTACCTCGCACTGTTGGGTGCTTCTCCTATTTGGAGTTGTTATAATTCTAATATATATTCTTTTATTTTTCTTACTCTAACATATTACATATGATTTTTATAATGAGGAATGGTATGATCAGAAACAAAAAGAGATACGAGGCTTGTCATAGTAAAAATATAGTGCTAGATCTTGTCCTAAACTGTGTGTGTTAACACATGTGCACACTCTTGTTCTCCTGAGAACTAAGAGGGATATCGTCGTCTGAAAGCAATCATCATAGCTCTCCTGACCAAAGTGGAGGCTATTATAGTTAGCAGTAAATGAAGAGCTGCCCCCAAAGGCTAAGGCAGTCCTCAGGAGCCATTGCACTTAGTTCTTTTCCATCAAAATGCACCAACTGGGGGTTGTTACTGTGTAGGTCTCCTGTTAAGATCTTGACCTCAAGCCATAAGACTAGTGTCCTAAGGGGGACTACTGAAGTAGCAGTTTGAGCTAAAGGGCTGTACATATCCTTGGGATTTCTGGCAAACCCAGTACTGAGCCCTGGAATTGGCAGTGAAATTCCCACACTGTGCTGTGAACATCTTTGGAGGGAAAATATGTTGGTTTCAAGAAGAATTAAATGTGAAAAGAATAATTAAAATATATTGTGTTATCGTAGCAAACAAAGCAGTTGGGGGTTTTTTTTTGGTTGTTTAAAGAAAAAAGCTGCACTGATGCAGTAAAAAATGACACAAGAGAACAAATGTATCAAGTTGTTATGGCAACTGAAATATGTAGGTTGGAATTTATGTATCCAGAACTTCTATGTAAGTAAAATAAACATTATCCTTGCTAATTAAAATATCATGGAAATATTATTTAATTTTAAATCATTAGTCATGTTTTCTCTTACAATTAATGACTTTCTGTTTTCTGCTTCCAAGTACTTGCATTTGCTTCCAGCTGTGGTCCGCTTGTATTTTCAGGGCAAGAGTGTGATTTCACTAATACAGGCTTAAATGTGGAGGGACTCCACTGAAGCTAATGAATAAAATGTATGCAGATGGGCACAACTGGAATCAAACCATGTGCTGTAACATGTTATTCTTACTGCAGCTGACCTTTCTGCTTGGAGGGGCTTTTGGCAGGTGTCATCGCTCCATGCTTGAAAGGACGTCCCTGCAACCACAGCTCCCTATCTTTCCCCCCAGCTTGACACTGCACATGGAGCTCCTTCCAGGGCCCGTTTCTGCATACAGCCTGCCCTCTTCAGCTGTAAATTTAGCTTCCAAGATGTTGTATGATGGCCAATTCTAAATGAGCATTCATTAATTATGTTCAGCCTTTTAATTTTTCTAGTCCTTTTCCTCCAGCCTTCAGGAGAATTCAGTAATAGCTTCTGCTTTATTTGAAAGAAATAGACCTTTAATATCCCAAATTACTCTTCATATTTCATCTTCTTTATGCCCAGCAAAGTGCAGACTGATAGCTGAAAGGTAAGGAATGGGGAGAATGAGCGTCAGGATCTGACTGAGTCCCAGTGATCTGAGGGAAATGCATTTATTTGTTTAAAGTTTTCATCTCATTCATTCTCGTGTTCAGAGGCATCTGAATTTACCCTACGGCACTTGGTAACACTGTTGCCGAGAATGTTTTGGAAAATAGTCTATCAGGGTAAGAACTCAGCCATAGATAAGTTAATTGTCTCGATTTCTTATGTGGATAGCTGCCTGGCGTGGAGCTACAGCAAGGGTGGGTCTTTGCCTGAAAACTGTAACCAATCTGCCCAGTCTCATGCTTTGAGTCTCATTCTGAGGCAGCTGAACTGTGGATCATTTATCTCTTCATCCTTGCCAGCAGGGTCTTTTTGCTCAGTTTTCCTCTTTGCCACATGCAGCAGGTCACCAGATCCTTCCAACCACCAGTATTTGGTGTGCCAGGTGTCAGAAAGGGAGAGACTGTACCTGAGCAACAGCCCTTGCAAGGCTTGTGTTTGCAAGGACTCTGCTCACTGCACAGTGCCATGGTCCCTCCCCACTGCATTAAGCATTGCACTTGGCAGAGTCTACCACTGTGTGACCTTAGTGACACTGTGCTCCCTGGAACAGGAGGCACATACGTGCCTTGGTTTGTAGCCCAGCTGAAAATAAAGCTCTGCGTGCGTGACACTGGAGATGGAGCCTGGAGCAGCAGGATGAAGCTCCTGGGTGTGTCTTCTGGTCGGTCACAAGGCTTGAGTTTGTGGAGCCAACTGACTCCAGCCAGCTTCATCTGAACTCTCTGTCCAGGAGGAGAAAAGCTGAAGCACGAGAGAGTGTCTCCTCCCTGCCTGAATTTCCTGCCTGGAAAGTCAATTGTCTTGCCCCAGACCAGAGTCACAGTGCAACTGGATAATTATGATATGGATAATCAGGGAGATCGGGTTTGAGTATAGGCTTTGTGTTAGCGCAGCCAAAGCAACTACTGAGTAACTGGTAGCTCGGACGATAGCTTTTAGACGGGTGGTCAAATCTGTATTGGGGATGAGCAAATGCAAAGTTCGCTACTGACATTCTGACATCCAGAAACACACTGAGAGCAAGACTAGCTTACAGGAGGGTGGAGCAGCATTAAATCAGATCCTGACCTTTCTGAAACACAAGCCCGCAGCCACATAATTGTTCCTGAGCTCTAACACTCTTTAAGTCTGTCATAAAATCTTCTGAAAGGTTGAATCCATATTAGCTAAAGTGGAATTATAAAAATCCCAGGGTAAAATAAATATTATTGTGATATTTATGCTCACTTCCAAATACAATAACTTAAAAAAAAAAATTCAAACTCTCGTGGTGCAATTTGTGAGTTAACATCCATGCCCAAATGTATATTTTTCTTTTTTCCATTCACATTTCCTGGTCATATTGGGAAGACTGGTGCAGAATGGACTGCGGTGACATTCTTACAGGGTTTGGCCATGAGACCTCTTAGCAACCTGCAACATCACCCTGACTTGAGAGAGCTGCAGAGACTGAGCAAACCTTGATGTCTTCAAACAATGAACCAGAAACCCTAATGTGGAAATACAAACAAAATCCTTTCTGATGACTAAATCATTCAGCTGGGGATACTGAACCATGCTTTTCTAAAGGGCTTCAGAAACACTTGATTAGGCACCTTCTTTTTTAAAGGATTTTGTGGACAAGAAGAGAGCTCTGCTATATTATTTCTGGACTGAAATTTAGGTCCAGCTTAAGCAAATGAAACTCTGCCTGGCTTCTGTGGGATTATATTTCCGATTTTAGTTTCTAACATGGCCTGCTCTGGGATTGTCTGAGTTTTCAGTCATCTGTGATATCAGTGAAAGTTAATTCCTGCCAAAAAATTTACTGAATGACATTTCTTCCTGTAATAAGGACTTAGGAAGCATAGAAATAGGACTAGCAGGGTACAGAAAAAGGAAAGCACATCTTATGGTCTCTAGGATTATTCCTCTGCATGGCATTGTGGGAAAAACTCTTCAAGTCCCCAGCGACGCTTTGTCTTCCACAAACTGTCCAAGATGTACAACTTCTTAGGTTTTTGTTTTTGTGGTCCAAGCTTGTCAGCAGCAGGAGCTGAAACCGAGATGCTCACAATACATTTAGGAGAGTTGTCAACTCTAGGTACAGCAAAAAGGTGCTGTACCTTGGTGGAGAGATCACAGACACAGAAGGCGTTCTTGCTGTTGCTGGCATGTTGCAAAGGATGAACTTGACTTGCATCCAGTTTTAGTTCACACACGGCTTGAGCAGAGCACGAGCGGGGTTGGTTGCACCCTGGCATAGAGGTGTGCTGCGTTCTTTGCTAGTATCAGTATCCTGCTGTGCATCTCAGTTCAGTTCAGGTTGCTTCCCACTCCAGCATAGCTGCTAAATGAATTAATTTACATCAACGTCCTGTAAAATCCAGCATATGTCATGTTGCATTTTACTTTCCCCCTGTAGATTTTTAAATATTCTAATGATTTTTTAAAATGCCTACTTTTGAAAAAGTTAATTAAATAAAAACAGTATCTCTCAGCACTATATATTCCTGGGAGCATTTGATTACCAAGATGATATTGGCATCCAAAAGTTAACAGACCACTGTTTTTTTATACCTTTCCTCGCTTAATGTAAATCATTGGGGGCAAGCTGGCATTGATCTGCAGGCTCTCATGGGATTGGAGCAGAGCTACCAATTCGTGATACAAAACGCCAAAAGAGGTCTCAGATCAGCTTCTGTTTTGAATTTGTCTCTCTAAAAGCACACAGGAGAGCATTCACTAAGCTGCCGGCTATAGGAGAAGGTGCATTAGCTCTCTGAACCCTAAGGCAGTTGCAGATTTATTTAGGCTCGTGGGCTGTAGCTCCCCCACACTCCCACCGGTGCTCCTGGTCCCTTTGCAAAGCTGATAATTTTCTAGCCACAAAGTGGTATATGTGCCTTAGAAAATATCCCATACAGGTGTGTGTAAATAAATTCAAAGTCCTGGCAGCAACATCCAAGAGCATGGAAGAGCAGAGTAATGTTTGCGTGTATGTTCATTTTTTTATATTCCCAATGTTGGGCCTCACTCCAAGAGGTAAACATGTTGTAACTATTGTGGACGGTTGCAAGTATCTGATACTGATATATGAGGTATAAATTCTGGAGCCATTCAATAGACTGGAGAATTCATCCACTGCTACAGGGCTTGGCTGCTATAGGAAGACCTCCTGTAGGAACTCTTGGAAACCCCATATTGCCATAGTTGCCTGTGAGGGCAGATGCTGCTTCTGGCTGGTTGCTGGCTCAGGCATGAACTGGAACATGCTGCCTGCTGAAAGTGGAACCAGTGACAAGTCTTTCATAATGCATAACTGTGTACTTTGGCAAAAAAAAAAAATCAGCAAGAATTTTGTTGATGGTTGACTGTGACAACTGTGCATGTCCTAATAAGCTACAGGAAAGTTGTGTTATAGGCACAGAAAAGCTTTGCTGAGCACTGTTAAAGTTAGATAAAATTAACAAGGTAGCTAATGTGATTACTATTTTATTAATAAACATTTAAATTATGCTGTAAGTTTGCACAATGAGAGAGACATTGCCCTGAAGAGATTACAGTCTAAATAGTCCCTGTTTATTATAATCTAAATAGATTAGCATTAATTATACACAAAATTGGAAGATTTCTTTTGGTGTGATCTATGATTCTCATGGTTACTACCCACGTGAGCAAAGTTACCAAGTGAAGTTTTAATCTGCTTTTGCAACATTTGCTTGTAAAATCTCATTTTCTGACCAACTTGAAAAGAATACGATAATATTTTCTTTTGTGAAGAGGAAGATAGAGTTGTTCCAACTACCAGCTTTATAGATACAGATAAAAAGTTTGGACTTTGGTCAGTGGTTTTAATTCAAGCTTGAAGTCATTATTTCCAGAACCTCCTACAAGGAGGTGCGAGCATGGTGGACGTGCTCCACTGCATTCGTACTGTGTCACCCTGGGGCTGCCAGTTCTGCTTCTCATGGTGACCTCAGGAATAATGAGGTGTTGCTAAAATACTTATTTTGCATGAGCACGCAGCTTTTGGATATAAAGTGTACAAATAATTTTAGGCAGCATAGGCTTTTGGTTGGCCTCTAAAGGGAGGATTGTATGTAATCAAGAATAAGAAAAGACTCAGATCCAAGAATGCTAGTTTTTAATAACTCTATCACAACACACAGCAAGTATCCTTTTTGCCTCTTGCATTATACAGTCCCATTTATTTCATAACACAAAGTTAAATGACTATTGGTTTTCAGATGGATTGCTAACGTATACTTTGTTCAAGTTTGGGAACCATATATTATTCTGCTAATGCTTATTGAACCTTAATACACTGGAACAGAGAGATGTTCCAGATTTATTACAATTACTCTTACTTGAGCTGTTTGTACCCTCCTCATGTCCTTGGTTTGCTGCTCTTCACAATTAATCTGTGACCCATTTCCCTAAGGAAAACAATTGAAACATTTCATAGCATCTTATGACATTGTTTTATGTCCTTTCAAAATACTGGAGTCAGCTAATGGTGAAAAATTTGAGGAAAAAAAAATGTAAAAGATAAACAAACTAAAGTTCCATATCCAATTTTGCAGCTGCACTCATTTGATAAATGCTACCATACAGTCTGTAGTTTCTGTTGAAAATTGTCAACCCCCTTTTGAGAAGTCGCAGAAGCTTAGCTCCTTTAGGGTCAGGCAGCGTTTGGTCTTGATGATTAAAGCAAATAAATAATATATTGATTTCCATAGTTTATATTGTTGCCTGTAAATAATAACAATGGAAAACACTTATGTCAGGTATTCAAAGAAAGTAAAGGTGAAATTAAACTTTTTATGCATGCTTTTTTGCTTCTTGTAAAACCAGTTTTCCCTTCCTGAAAGAAACACTTAGGGAGTTGCTTGGATTTTCTGTAGGCTCTGAGGCAAGATGCAAGCCCTGGGTTCAATTCCTTGCTCTCCTGCATAATTTTGGCCCCATTGCCTTGCTCTCCCTTCCTCCCTTCCAGATTGCAAATGAGGGATCTGCAACAGCCTTTGGTGATAAGAGCAAGATGAAGGAATGCATGGTTCTCCGTGACTGCGAGTGTCTTAGAGAAGCTAAAACTTTAGAGAGGACATGCATGGAGTCCTGTGTGCTCAGCCCCATGTAGTGCTGAGCTTCTGGGCCTGATCCAATATTCAAACACATTCTTAACTGGAGCACAGGACTAATGCCATTGGTTCCAGTGAAGTTAAAAGCACGTGCCTAAGTAGTTGGCTGGATTTGGGCCAGCATTCAGTCTTTTGCTGGACGGAGCCCTAAATAAACAATCTAGTATCAGAGGAGAAAACATTTGCACATGTGGATGTGATTTGGCTGTTCTTGTGGCATTGGCTTGTTGTTTTCTAAGTTGTGCTGGCAATGGTTGGTCTACTTAAAATGCTAACAATTTCTTGCCTGTTGTGTTAAAATTGACTGCACTCCTGGTGCACAGGCTAAAAAAGGATGGGTCTAAATCACTCACAGAGTCTGTGATGCTTAGTGCCGACAGATACAAGACACTGTACTCAGTTTGAATTCACTCTGCTTTCCTGTTTGTGCTCTTGCAAAATGCCCAGAGATTTTCTGAGATCTGAGTTAGTGGCAGTCATCATGTTTCATTCAAAGGCTAACTCTTCAAGCACATTTTTCAGGACAGAGCATTGTAATCAGAGATGTCATTTATATTTATTCTCTCAATACAAAATCAACAATATTATATTAGATTTCCAGCAGGAAAATTGAAAAACCAAATATAGCCTTTTACTATATCTTCTATTAAAGATATTATTTGAAAAAATACTGTGTGTTTTATGAGCTTTTTCTGTAAGGAATATAAGATTGAAATCGGTGTAAATGAAGGAAAGGGAGCAAAAAAAGCATTTGAATTTAAAAGATTTGCAAATATGGCTACTACACAAGTATGAAACTCTTTCAAAAATATGTCACTTAGGAGAATGTCATGAATTAGAAATGAGAAAACAAACCAGGTAATTTGGTTGGTGCTGTAAGGAGGTCTATTCCTGCAGCTACTCCAGGTGAGAACCCTGTTACTGTCCGCAGGCCTTTTTGGCAGGGCACTGATTTCCTTCCTTATCTCTATATTCTGATGCTGAGAGCTGCAGAACGCCTTGAATGCCTTCTGAAGTCAACTAGAGATTATGATAAGCATCATCTTGTAGATTTAGCCTATTAAGACTTTCACAGACTTCCATGAGAGTAGCTATAAGATTAAACCCAGAAATTTTTGCATGACAAAACATTGAGGTGAAAATCTTACGTACGAGCCACCTGATATTTATCTGAATTCAGGCTACCCTTTTGTATGTGCATGCTAATCTTTACATTTAAGTGTAATAGAATTATAGTGCACATCTCAGCTACTTTATTTGATTTTTTTCCCTCTCTCAGTCTGTAGCTTCCAATGGATCAGAAGGATCTGGACAATGTGCTGAACACAATAAGGAGAACCAGACTTTTGAAAATTATGTGGTAGACATGAAGACAAAGGTATGGTCCACTCTTTTGTGATGGAGAATGAGATCCTTATTTAGTCAAGTTTTGCTGGAGGTGAAATGTGTAGAATATATTGAATTTGAGCTCCTGCAGTCATTTTTTTTTTGCTGCTTAATGACTGCATGTACATTACCACATTCAAATGAGGCTTATGGCTGCAATTTATTGCTGTATTTTACTAGCCCTGTGCATTTTATGCTGTCCTAGGCAGGATTTATTTTTTATTTTTATGTAAAAATATTGTTAATATCGGTGATGGTTCTACAGGTTTGCTGATCTCAAGATATTTTCATTTCAGTGTATTTTTTAAGTCCAAGATGTTGCACAGTTAGTAAATTTTATTCCAGGTGTTTTCACTGTCTCAGTGTGCGTTGTAGTTTATTTTTTGTCTGGAGTCAGTATGGAAGAATATGAATGTCAGCGAAGTGATGATTTTTGTATGGGCAGTCTAATGATACCTATCATAAAACTGCGCTGAAAAATACACGAAGCAATATGACTTCATGACTGTGGTAAGGGGGTATGTTACACTTCTCTTTGCAGCAGTCTTGCTTCTTGCAATGGTGAAGTTATAAGTGTTTCATTATAATATCTCCATTATTTTCATAGGTTCACAACTTGGCTGGAACAATTCTCTTGGGCTTAGATATTATTATGTAGCGTTTCAGCCTTGAAGTCATTGTGTATTTTTTCTTTTCTAAGTGAAAGAAAATTATTAAGTTTTCTTTTAAAGTTAGCAAGCTGGAAACATGATGAAAAGAAAACAGACATTAACTGAGTTGGCATGCTTAGGTGATACCTTGTAGACTTCAGCGATAGTTGTTTCTAACAGTGGAAACTTGCAGATTATTCCTCTTGTCTAAGGCTTTTGCATGGGCTTTGTTTACATTTCTAGCTCAATTTCTCTGTTCGTTAACTTTTCAAGATCTAAAGAACTAATTGTTTAGCATAACTTTCTGAGTTTCTTGTGTTGCTGTGGTCCCAGTTGGTCAGATAACTTTTGTACCATATAGGACCACGTGCTACTTGAGAGTTGAAATACAAAAACATGTATAGTCATTGAAATTTGCCCCTATATTTATGGAGGAAATTATTTCCCCAAAACAAGGAATTATCAAAAGCTTGATATATGCCCTAAATACACTGTGTCTGTGAGGATGTTGTAGAAATCATGGGATGTAGCGGATCTCAGCCCATTTTCACAACATCATTTCCAGTATGAATGCCCAATTGAACAATGCGCCATCTTCCCTACTTGGAGTCATGATACTGTGAACTCCTGGACTCAGTGTTTCTCCATCAGCAACTCTACATACTCCATTTTCATGCTGTTTGTAGCTCTCCAGCACAAAGCGTACATGAGAGTAAACTCCAAAAATTTGCAGTTCCATTCCCAAACTCTAAAACATTCAGAGCTGTGAGTGGTATTTTCTGAGTTATTATTATTTTGTGAGTGGTTCAGTTCCCAGTACCATGGGATAGCAGATAGCAAATGTTTTGTTTTCATTTCCTGGAACTTGTGGTTTAGTGTGTCAGTTAATTTGAAAGAGTCATTTTGTCTGATTTCTTTTTCAAGTGACTGTGCTTGAGTGTCAGTGGCACGCTGCTATGACAGTGACACATAGCTATTTAGGACTGGCTACATGTTTAAACATATGCACCAGAGATTTTCAGTTGCTGATGATCAATTGGTTGTTAGATTTACTTCCCCGGGCAGAACGCTCAAGAATTAAAATGGACTTTTTATTCACTGTGGATCTCGAGAGCTGAGAGCCACTTCAGGACATATTGCCCTTGAGTACCGTGTGTTTCTATTGCAGAGCATCCCAGCCCACATAAAGCCAGTGGAGCATTTGTAACTGAAGCACTTCTGTTTCATTCTGAATAAGGGATTTGTGGGAAGCAAGAGAAAACAATTATGGCTTTGTATGGGAAATAATAGACGCATAAAACATTAGGCATAAGTTTTAAATTGATGAAGGTTGCAGAGCTTTCAAAAGGTTAGCTTATCCAAGGCCCTTCAGAGCTGTAGGATGGCTCAAGAACCTTTCCCCGTCCTCTGTTCCACACCCTGTGATTAGGAATGTGCATTTCCTACAACTCTACAAGTCATACTCTGTTCCCAGCTTGCCTCACCTTCTTCTCACAGGCCCGTAAGCTGGTGAGTTTGTGGGAATGAGACTACTAGAGAGGTGGCACTTTCTCCATCTTTGGAGATTTTCAAGACCAGATTGGATAAAGGCCTGAGACCTCCTCAGGTCCTTTCCATTGTCACTTATCCTGTGATCCTTTGATTACATTGACTCCTGGAGAGGAAGGGAGGCAACCACCCTGCTGTCCCACTCAGCACCCTTGGAGGCAAATGACATTACACACCACCGCGTGCAGCAGCCAGGGGCCAGGTATTACAATAAGGCCCTCAGCAAATGGGGCCTGTGAAGTGCATGTTATCTATTAAAAAAACAAAAATAGCTTTTTTCTTGCTTTTGAATGCTGGGGCAGTGCTTGGCTAAAGTGGTGTAAGCTCCCACGTGCTGAATAAAAGGATGGCAAGTTAGGCATGTGCTTGGGGCAGGAAGAGAGGGGATCCCCTCCACAGCCGTGAAGCAGAAAACAAACTTTTCTGTGGCTGTTGAGCCTGGGGCCACGGTGGCCACTTGGGTGTGGAGTCCTTGTGATGAATGAGTGGAGCTGCCTGTCCAGCCTTCACTTCTCCCCGCATGCATTTTACATCTAACTGCAGGGCTCAGAGCAGTGGGGTCTGTGCTACCCTATGGGACAGAAAATTGTCTTTTTCTTTTTTTTGAGAAAGCTACCACCCAGAGAAATTGGTCAGGACTCCAACATTAATTGTGCTAACTAGCAATGAAATTTGCCATGCACGGGAGAAGGGAATGATTCCTGATATAGATTCTGCCTGAGACTCTCATGGGCCTGAGGCCAGTTGCAGAGCTGCTGCTGTTAGGGCTGCTGCAGTCAGGAGGGGCAGAACTGCTAATCTGTTGATCTTTAAATTAACACCAGCACTCATGGGCTTCTGGTTCAATCTGGGAACTGCATTAAAATTCTTAGCAACTAAGGTATACAGAACTTCACACCTTCTGAAATTTGTATTAACTTCTCTTCCTGGCTGAAGCAGGATTTATTCTGACATTTCATCTGTAATATAGCTTCTAACTACATATCCAGCATCTGCAAGACTAGTAGTTTCTCTTTTTTTTTTTTGTGTAGCACAAACCAGCCCTAATAAAAAGGCTGTCTCATGAGATTTTCCCTTCTAGCATATAATTACTTAGATAACTTGTATCTCGGTGTTAACCTACTAACTAACCAATTGTGATGCACAGCAACCTAGCTGGAACTGGGCTCAAGTGGTATATATGAGCTCTGACCATAAAGACTATGTAGTTCATGACTACATCAATTGGCCTCTTGGAAGAGACATAATCAGGAAAGTATTTATTTGTAGCTTGTTTGCGTGCAATATAAGACCTGAAAAGAAGAAAGAGAATATAACCCCATGTGAAAGACTGGCAATTTAATACCATCAACTCCATAGTACCCAATTTAAGATACATTAGGAGTAAATAAATCTTTCTCCACATTTGTAAGAGGATGTGTGTGTTTATGTGTTCTCTGTGTAGGTGCATAGAGCTCTAAATAGTCACTGGCTAAATTTTGCAAGATGCTGACATTACTAATGCTATGTTAGCAGTCTGGTAGATGTCTCCTTTCTTAGTGTCTACTCCAAAACTTGGAGACCTAGTACTCTTCTTTTTCCTAACTTCCACTGTTTGAATTAGAGATAATAATGAAGCCAGTTTTGCTTTTTATAAAGAATCAGTTTCTCTTTACACTTTTTGCTCTATAACATTTGGGTTTCAAAAGAATTTAAGAACGGTTTGAAAAGGTGTGTCATGAGAGATTTTTAAAAAGCGTAGAATCTTTCCTATTGGTTTTAGGTTTTACAGAAACTTGCTTTTACAAATATTCAGTTCAGATGGATGTTACAGGCTCTGGTTCTAAATATAACTGCCTAATTAAACCCTATGCTTTGGTTATCCCAGTGGAAGTACCTGGATACAGTGAAGATTTTAGTGCCAGAAAGGAGCATTAAATTGTCCAGTCTAAACTACTGCATTATACAGACCATCACATTTCACCCACTCACCTCATATTATTTGTTTTTGTATGACTTAAAAATAGAAACCTTGGTAAAATCAGAAGAGAAGGAAGCAGTCACCTGGCTAAGTGGTTTTCACATGGTGGTCTGCAGAGCTACTGGTATCACAGTGGAAAATAGTTGTTATTTTTCCTGTATTAAGGCTTCCTGAGAGTCAGAGCTCATCGCAGAGGATATTTTTGACCATCTAAATCAACTACGAGCAACTATAAACCATCTCTTTTCACCCCAGATGGCTGCTTCTCAATTTGTTTGTTTTTTGGGTCAAGTCTTTCTATGGTAGGTTTCAATCATGATCATATGTACAGATAACACGAAGGCTGGAACAGCAGAGAAAAAAATAGAACTAAGCAGCAATATGACCTGCAGAAATTAGAGCAGAAGGACATGTTGCTAATGAAGGGTAAAGCAGTGCCAAGGATTTGAAAATCTTATGCTTGGGGAGGAAAAATAAATGGAAAAAGTATCTAGCTGGAGGAAGAAAATGGAGCAGCTCAGCCTCTTTTTTGGGTTTGGGATGGGTAGTTAATGAAAATGAGGAACCGTATACTTGGGAGAAACACTGGAGACCCATTGACAGTCATCTGTTCCCATACTGCAGCCCTGACTTTGTCATTGACAGATGTGTGTTAGAAGCTATGACCAGGACCCCTGGCAATGAAAATGAGCCCGTGGAAGGATGGAGCTGGGGTCTCTGTCCCCAAAAGCATGGGTCTCTTCTGTCTGGGGCTGCAGGAGATCCTGAGGGTGAAAAGCAGGTGTCAGTATTTCAGAGACCGTGCTGCTCAACGATGCTGTAAGCTTGGGTAGCACACGGGCAAATCCTGTGCTGTTCAATGCTCATTGGTACATTTTATGGAAGGAGGTGACACTCAAAAATTGGAGGAGTGCAGGAGGAAGCTTTTAGGTACACTGATGGAGCCTGATTTTCCCAGAGTCCATTTGTTCCATTGTTTATGTTCACATAAACAGCCTCAAAGGGTTCAAAGCCTCTGTTTTTCATATAAACTGTAAATAGGATCATGAATTCACTGGGACCAGCTCACAGGAGTAAAGTTACTTACAAGTAGAATCATTTACAGATCCTGCCCTTGGAGACCAATTTAAAAATATATCCCCATATGCCAGTTTCAAGTATGATATGAAATTTTACAGCCAAGTCATTAGGTAATTATATGTATGGAAATATTTCACACCTTACTAGATCAGCTTGAATCTACCAATTGGAAGAGAACAAACTGTTGGATGCTTTACATCTACGTGTTAAAATATCTCCTGATTTTAGAGTTGACTGAATTCCCTTTTACCCTATCATGCTTATGCTTACAGCACAAGGGTGGCTTAGGTTAGACCATCTTAATGGGTTAATTTGTTCTTAAGTAGATGGTTAATTGGTTCTTACTTCAAAGATGTTTGAAAAGTTCCCTGTTTCATACATTCTATAGTATAATAAACTTGTCTGACTGTTTGGCTACTGGACTAAACCTCAGTGGGGAGAAAACTTGCAGGTTCCAGTGCAGTCTGTAAACACAAATGAAGTTTGTTTTGTGCACATGTGGTTGCTCAGAGTGAGTTAAAGTTTTAGACACAGTCATTAAGTGCTCTGGAGACTTTCTCTTTAAGATGTTACATCCACCAAGACTTTAATAGTTGGGGGAGGGTTGGTTGCTCTCTGACCACATATCTGATTCACTATGGATTTTGTAACTTTGGTAGCAGTGACCTCATTTTGGCAAAATAATGTGTGTCATTTACTGAGCCTTTTGCTGCTTTAGCAATCACAAGGATATTAGGGTTATAACCTGAGTAATTTATGGAAGAGAGATGACTCTTAAATATCCTTTTATTTTCTTGGAAAGGCTTATTTTATTGAAATCATGTTTTAGCTCTGAGTGAGAATGAGAGATCCTTAGCAAAGCACCCAGGGGGAATTGTGCTGTCCAGTGTGTTGAAAAGGTGAATTGTAATGTATGGGTGTCTAGACGTTTCCTCTTGTTGCTGTCAACAGTCCAGTTGGCTGTATTTTTTTTTTTCCAGTGAATAGGAGCATTGATTTTCCTCTCTCTTTGGCCAGAGCTTTCATTTTACATATCTTTCCCCTTCTGTGTCTCTTTCTCCCTCCCTCCCTCTTTCTTCTCTCTCTCTCTCTTCCTCTATCTATAAGAGAGGGAAGACTTTAAGAGCTGACAGCGAGCTTTCTAACTCAGAATGATTCATGTAAGACACCTGAAAGGCAAGCTCTGCACCAGCATCACTGCAAGAAAGGTAGGGCTTTGGGGGCTAAACAGTTTGTAAAACTCTGAGCAAAGCATACAGAACATGAGATAAATCGATTAAGTCTGTGGATCTGTCAAAGATGCAGAAAAAGTTTGGGAGAGAACTTAAGGAGTTTTTAAGCTCTGTTGTTCGGGGTGCTTTCTTTTGAATAAAACTTTGATGTATTTTTCATAAGTGGGGAAAAAAAAAGGTGCCCCTCTGTAGCTTTGATTAACGTATATAATGTGGGTTTTTTTTTCCGTGGATGGTAAACTATAATTATATCACTGTTGCACTTCACAGACCTGCGTGCATGTGTAAATATGCAATTCCCTTTTTTTTCCCCTGACTGATTATTTTCTGTTATACTTTCTGAAAGTTCGCCTTATCCAGCTGTTATTTATATTCACTTCCTGAATCCGAATCTGACCTAGTAATTCTGAGCGATTGTAGATGTGACGCATGAGCTCTCGCACACACCTTCATGTTTCAATCATGCACTTCAAGCAATATGCGTTTGTAGGAATCATGCTCTTAATAAAAACCCTTACAACCCAAAGCAGTTGTTTTGGCAGAGAAGTGACAGTGCTGTGATAGATGGGCCCGATAGTTGTGTGTGTTGTGCTTGCTCGGAGTTAGTAGAAAAGAGGAGGGAGAGAGCGAGCGAGAGGGGGGAGGAAAAAAAAAGACAGGGAAGGAGAGAGCGAGAGGGAGAGAGATTGAGAGAGAGAGAGAGAGAGAGAGAGACTTGGCAAAGGAAATCTTATGGGTATACTGAAACAGCAGATCAGAATTGTGAAACCAGAGCCAGGGCTGAAATGTGATGCTTTTGCTCTTTTGTGCTTGTTGTGGTTCTCATCTTCCCATTTAGAAGGCTGCATACCATTCAACAGAATATTTTGATCACAGATTGAACAATGCAGCAATCAAGCCTAATAAGCCACCTGGAAGTTTTGCTTGAGACGATTTCTAGTGGGTTTTCTGATCCCTGTGAGCATCATGACTGCCTTTAGCATTGTGGAGGAGGACTCGAGTTTCTTATGAGGGCCCCACTTGGAAAAGCAGGCTGTGCAGATTCAAGCCTCCGGTTCTGTTCATGCTGTTCAAAAGCCTTTCCTCACCCTTGCTGATTTGTTTTTATGATTTACATACACTCCTGTGGAGATTTACAGAATGGATTGTCTGTGCATTGTCACGACCAAGGTAGGACTGGAAACATTGCTGTTATGTGTACATATTTCTCTGCTATTTTTCTCTTCCTGTAATTAAATAGATTGAGCATGTACTGTGTCAGGTTGCAAGATAAAGTGATAAATAAGCTTTGCTTCAATGAGCATTTTGTTCTCTTTTTCTGTAGATTATGCAGATTGCTTCTATATCACTTCCTAAATGATATGTAATTTACTTATTTTTACTAGCAAAAGGAAAGAGATTTTATATTTTATCTTAGCCTATGCTTGTGTCTATTAATATCTCTAGCTACTAGAGCACTTTCAGAATACATGGTATAATGCACATATTTTCTCAGCTTATCAGTTTATTCGGTAAACTTAAGAATAAAAAAAAAAGAGGGGGGCATTATATAGGTCCTAGGATTTTAAAGAGGCCAATCAGATGTAGTTTAGATAGTCATGATGTTTCTGATTGGAGAGATGCAAGTTTCTTGTGTCTTATTGTGGCTCTTTTGGGGAAAAACATAGCTTACTTTGGATCTCTAGGCCTAAAAAATAAAAATGCCTTGGTCCCAATTCAGCACTCTTATACTGATGTTAGATCTAACCTGACTGTTTGGGAATGGTCCTTCTAAATAATTCTCTCCAAACGTGCATGTAAACAATTTTTTATCCATGACAATGGTGGCAGGCTAAGGACTTTGGGGTTAAGGACACTTCCTGAGTTAAGACAAATTCCTGACTTAAAGCTCTGGGGTAGGGATAAGCTGAATGATTCTTTGAGATGTCCTCAAACTTAGCAAACTAACTTAATGTTAAATGACAGGGAGATCATCAGGGAACTCCTTTTCTGTTGCTACAGGACAGGCAGCTCACCACATGTTTGTAACTGCATTTGCACATGGTGATAGTATTTATAGGAGTAGTTACCAGGGGAAGTCCAGACATTGGGGTTCAGTACAGTTGTTCCCTGTCCTGGTTTATTTTTGATTAAGTTCATCATTTCCGTAAGACTTGCAAAATGCCTGGGGTAGCCAGAACACCTGAAGGCTGCGTAAATTATAAGGCAAACCAATGGTTAGCACTGCCGTCATCATTGCTGTCATTTTTTGCGTCATGGCCATGCAAAATGGGGACCCCCTTCCATGACACGGAGAAGGGCAGGAGGAGACACCCCGGGAATCCATGGGCAGCAGCGGGGGGGGGCCGGTGGCCGCCGCAGAGAGCAGGGAGCATGGTGGAACCGTGGGAACAGATGTGAGCTCTCATTCCCATCTTGCTGGTGGAGAAACCCATATTGGAAAAGAACAGGAGGTGAATGAGGCCACAGAAGGAGCATGGCCTCATTCACCTCCTGTTCCTTTCAGGTCCTTCTGGCTCCCACAAGCTGTGCTGGATCTGAGACTACATCCTCAACCTGCCCTGGACCAGAGCGGAGGCACCCGCGGGTGCCCGTTGATGCAATACCAGTGAAAAGCTCTCAGCAGCAGTGGTGCAGCACCGCTGAACAAAGCTTGGATGCAGGATCATGCTAAACATCCAAATTACACTCCCAGACGTTGCTTTCCAATTGAAAATAATCAGGAAGGTTGAAAAAAAGAGCTGCGATTAGCCCTGTTTCTGGGTGTCTGGTGGTGCAGTGGGGATCTGCCATCGCAACCATCCTGGGCCTTGAGGGTTTGGCAAGGAGGTGTGTAGTAACTGGATTTGGGACAGGGGAATAAGTCTACTTTTAAGATGGTGTAACTGGGAGAACGTGACCCAGTGTCTTTTTTGTACATATCAAGAGACACCGCTTTATTTATTTTATGAATTGGTCCTGAAAGTTTCCACTGAACGTTTTCCCAGGGCCTTTTGGGCAATAACAAATGTAGATTCACCATCATCTCACTACTGCTGCTGCTCTAAGCAGGGCTCCCAACTCCAGCTACACACAATATTTTTCCTCCCAGCTTTTCTGTCTCTCGAATCCACTGCTAAATGGCTGAAATGATCTGAAAGTCAAGCGTAGAAGCCTCAAATATTCAACTCCAAATATTCAGTCTTTGCTGCCAACTTTGATGTTGGTATGAGATAGGATTGTGAATTGTAGGTGACCTGCTATTTGGATGCATGTGGGAACACCATATTAACATATGTAATTGAGCTGAATAATGGCAAAAATCTAGTTTCAGAACACTTTCATATTGCAAAGGCTTGAAGCCAAATAAATTACAGTTGATTTCCTCAGCTTGTTCGGTGCCATATTTAAATAGCTGCACCAGTGATGTTATATTGTATTGATCCATAATCTGCTCTTACTTGCTTTATTGTGCATTGGAGTAACTCTACTTCCTTTAAACCTACAAAATTTTTATGGCATCTGTTTGTGCCAATTTTCACCAATACAATAAGAGCAGACCTTTTTTAGAACTTTTGAGATTTTTTAAAAATTCATTTCAATAAGTATGAATTCTACAAAGCAACAGTATGGTCATTTTTGGCCTCAGATCTGTTAATTACCCTTATTTAAATATCCATTTGTCTGATTTGTGCAAATAATTGCCATTCTCATTCTTGGAAAAGTGAATCTTAATGTCAAGAGGGAGTAAATACATCAGTTTTATTCTTCAGTTCTTATAAATAATAAAAAGGGAGTAAAAGATGAATGCTATTTAAACTGCAAAAGATGAACACTGTTTAAAAAGTGGACATTTTTAACACATGGTCATTAAACTTAGTCTGGAATTTTCAGTATTTCCAGTCTATAGAAAATGACATAAATGTTGTAGTGGAGTGAATATGCCCTTGTAGATTATGTACAATGGATCTAAAGACCCTGCTTTGAACTCTATATGGTGAAAGACGCCATCTAATAAAATTAATTTCTGAGGTACCTTGCCAAATGTTAAATCCTACTGACATTATTTTTGCAGCCAAAATGTAAGATATGTTTAGGAAAGATTTAAGATATTAATTTGTACAAATTCTTTCTCTCCTTTTTTATTTCCTTCATGTTTCCATGCATTTCTGAACCCCTGACTTAGGAAATGCTGAACCAGTCAAGGAGGACTTCTTATGGTCTCCTAGCTTATTTTAATTGATTGTGTTCCCAGCATAGCTTCTTTCTTTTACTGTGGCATAAAGCATGTTAATTTGTGGCATTATTTTATCATTAGGAAGAATTCAGTATAAATAAAACTTAGGTCAAGACTCCATCCCAGCGGGAGCACCAGGAGTTTTTGAAAAGGAAGAACATTCCCACAGTGCCTCCCAACAGTGAGAGGCAACATGCTGTCCTCTCCCCTAGCTATCAGCTCTCCTTCCATCCTTCTGCCTTTTACAGAATTATGAATACAACAGTGGCTGCTGCTGCTGCTGAAAAAGAAAATAGATAGCTCTGTGTTGCCCCAGTTCTTGGTGTCAGATGGCTTAGAAAAGATGATCAGCTTTCCCTGGAAAAAAAACCCAAAAGCTTTCTGTCCCTTGTTGCTACAAAGGAGAGCTCAGAGGTGGAAACTCTAAAGGTTTAAAACCCAGAAGGCCAATGAAGGGAAATCAAAAGGTATTTTTCTTTTTTAAATCTCATGATTTCAAGGAGTCAGATTCAGGCTCTGATACTTGCAGCTGGCAATCACAGCACCAAAAAAAAAGATAATTGAATAATACTACAAGTGGCCATCCAGTCTTCTGCCACAAGCAGGGCTAGCTAAAGACCTTCTCCTAGGATAGAGCTTATAAAACTTCCTGGGCAATCTAGTCTAATGTTTTATTACCCTTAACGTTAGTAATGGCCCCAAGAACTGTCAGTGTTGGTTGCTACCGGTGTCACCTCTTGTTTTGTTTGGGAGCTGTATTTTGAGGTTTGCTTAAAATCCCAGATTTTATCACCTGAAAGCTTCTGTGTTTTGAGAAGAGCTTGCAAAGATGTACATGAAGACTAGACACCAAATAAAATAATCCCAATTTATTCACAAAACCTAAATTACTTGCTGTTTGTTGCCTGACTCCCAAGGTCGCAGCACTGAGCACTGGCAGCAGTAGGGTTCCTGTGACTCAGAGCTGTGTCCTCCAGCTTGTAAACGAGAGAACTGGCCACCTTCAGAGCCAGGGAGAATGCCCAGGTTGAACTTGTTGGTTTTGTTAGTTACAAACATAAATTTCTGTCATCAAAATGTTGAAAATTCTGCAACAACTACTTAGAGATTCTTTTTGCCAGCTTCCACTTAACTCTGTAGTAGTTTAAGCTGGATCACTCACTACACAGGTTCTGTGTTAAATTCAAGTGTCACTGACCTCTGTGGGACCAGACAACTAAATGAAAATGTGATTATTCATGTGAACGGAAAAAAGATCTTGTATATTTGTGGGGTTTTTTTTTAAGTTAATGAAAGACTCAGTTCATTCCACTAGTGAAGAAGTTTGGGGTTTTGTTTTTAGTTTGTTAGAATTTTTAAATTCTGTGTTAGTCTAGTTTGGTAAATTAACAATATCTCTCTTTTCATGGCTGTCCATCCAGCACATTTTCTGAGGATTTAGTTCAAGTGTTTAAAAGAATGAAATAGAGATGGAAGGAAAAAACTGTTTTGTAGTGGTGCTGGGAAGTAGGGTGATATGCTTGTTTATGTTGTTAACCCATACCAAGGTTGAATGTGTACAATTTTGACTGGCAAGGTTGCCAGGAGCCAGAAACATCTGTCTATCCTATTTTGTTCTGCTCATCCGGTAATATATTTGGAACAGGGGACACCAATGTATGTACTTAAGGCAAAACTCTGACAAATGTGGGAGCAGAACTCTCAATATGTGCAATGGTCGTGGAAAATAAGAAGCCACTGCGGTCAAGTACAGGACCAACATCTGGCTTAGACCCTGGGTATGGTATGACTCTTCTGCAGGTCTCACCCACTCCGCACACTCATCACCCCAATCACCCCACTTTCAGCATGAAGTTAAGAGTAAAGCAGAGAAGATCTATAAAGTTTGCACTTTGTCGTTTTGTCAGCATTAGCTTTCCTTTCCCCACAGTCCCAACATAGAAAACAAGGCAAAATTCAGAGCTCATCCTCCTCAGTAGCATCGCTGTGAATGAGGAGTTGCTGTGGGTTGGCTATTTGACTTTGAAACTACCAGTCTACATTAAGTATATCATTATAAATCCCTGCTGATAGTGTGCCATGCTTGGGAAAGGTAAGGGCAGGTCTTGTGTCCCAGCAGGATACTGTGGATTGCCCAAGTGAGGGGAAACCCTCATTCAGCATTTAGCCAACACAGTTGACTCCCAGCGCTAACCCAGTTGATTTAAAGGGTGTTTTTAGAACTTGGCTGAAGAATGGAAAAACGTGGAGGTGGCACCACCAGAGTGACCTCACTGTTTCAGCCTATTTCTAAAGCAGCAGCAAAACCAGTCCTGAGATGCTCTCAGCAGAGCAGAATGGTAAATCAGATCAGGTCATCTGCTGGAAGTGGAGAGCAGGACCACACACTATGTGCCAGCTGTTGGTCTCACTTTGCAGAGGTGAATCCACTATGAGGTTAAGTTGGATTATTGATTATAGTGGCCTGATGCCAATGCAAATAGCTAATACTTAGAATATTTATTTATGCTGAAGAGCTTTTGTAATAGGCCTTACTGAAGAGGCCTGTTTCTCTCCCTGCCCCCGTTATATTGTGTTAATCTGAAAAAACTCAATATAGAGTTTTAAAAAGGTATATACTTAGAGGATGAGGTTCAATTTATTTTGTGAGGCTTCCTACAAGGTCAGCTGTATGTGTCCGAGAGGCTGTAGAGTCAGTCCCAAAAGTAGGAAATTATAAATCTAGGTATAAATACTGAGGTTGAACCAGTACCTCAGGTGTTGTAGACTAGTATAATCTTGTCAAAACCAGCAGAGCTGTAGAGAGCTACACTGCATGAGGATCTGATTTAAATTTAGCTGGATATGAAACAAAAAATCCCCCACATTTCTATGTGCCCGCATATTGTTAATAGTGCTAAATAGATCTGGGCAACATTTGTTGTTTTTTCTTTGCAAGACTTGAGGCTTTGAATCATTGTAGTTTGAAATCATAAACTGGGTAACTAAGTTTTTTTGTGCTGAATTTCCTGGCTATAACAAAACCGAAACAGAGGAAACATAATGATTTCCCCCCCAGAGATTCACATTTAGCTAAAATCAAAATCTTTTTCTATAGTCATTATTAGGTGTTGATGAGCACTTCAAACTGTGGTGTTTTCCTGACAGACCCTAAAAGTGTAATGGTGCTGAATCCATGCAATTTACATGTAATTTAGTAAACTCTATTCTGAAGTGGTACTTGAGGACTATGGGTTGGCTGCTGGCTAAACTGCACAGTCTTAGAAGAGCAGGAAGATCCTTTTCATTGATTACCATTTATCTTTGCTGGAGAACATACTCATAGATGTCTGACAGATGGGGAGTGTATCCAAGTATTTATTTCAAATCTTTATTTACCAATGTTAAATTTTGGAACAATTATTGTAAGCCTCTAGCTTTTGGATTTCAAACATTATGAATGTAAACTGATGAGACGTGTTGTCTTTTCTAGAAAAAAAAAATCATTTTTGGGGGGGAGTCTCAAGAAAATTACACAGAATAAACCAATGTGCATTGCATATGTAATGTCTTGTAATTATATCTTGTCAAAAGCTCAACTTTTTTCTCCTTTATTCTTTAGAAATATGGTAATTGTCCCTTTTCCCTTGTAGTTAATTATAAATTTCAGGAAGAATTAAGTCTGTTAAATCTCTTCCCCCTCTTCTCCCTCCCTTGGTCTCTATGGCAGCAGCAGGAATTGAAGGGAATTACTTTGATCTCCATTTCTGAGTGACATTTCGTTTCTTCCGAGCATTGACCTTGTTTAGTGCAACTGAAATTTTCAATAGGTTTCATTACATTATAATTTGCTCATCTTAGGGAGATGTCTTTATTGAGATTGGTTTTAACTATGAAAGGAGAAGGGTGATTTGTTTCATAATTCTATGAACAGCTCTATAAACTGAGAAAAGAAAATGTTCAATTAACTGCTCAGGCAGATATGGTTAGGTCTTAATACTACTGCACAGCAGTGGAGAGCTGCAGATATAAGGAGAGGTGGAAGATACTGAGCAAGAAAAAGAAAACAAGAGAGCCTGATCCTGGCTCAATTAATGATAGCCCTACTCAATGAGAGTCAGAGCTATACATCCTTGGCAGGTCCCTTCTCTAATATTCAGAGGGCCTGGGTGGAGGTGGGAAGATAATTTCCTAGTGCCAAGGTGAGCTGCATTTTTATGCATTTCACATAGCTGGAGCTGACCAAATGGATTCTTTGCAATGTCCAATAGGCCACTAAAAGCAGAAAAGATGTGTCTCCTGGCATGTGTCCTCAACATAAACATGCATTTCTTTTGTGTTTTAATCTGTTTGCTACTACCATGCAAATTTCCTTCTGTCTCCCTTCACCTGATCCAAGACTTCTGAAAAATGAGAGGATGTGTGCAGTCAAGGAGAAGGGAATGGTTATTTATGAGTGACTCATTAGGTCAGGGATATGGCCTAGTATAGGATTATAGTTTACTTGGTCTGAGACCTCTAGCTGAGATCTACAATTTTCATTTCTCCAGAGAATCATCTGCATCAGAGAAGATAATTTGCAAGGATATGTAGGAGTAGCTAAGTATATTCCACTGGGCTTGACTTCACCCATCTCTTTTGCTACTGGAGACCTCACTCAAGGACTTGTATATAATTTGCAAGTCATATTCCTGGCCATTCTAGTGGATACAAATGGAATCTCAGCTGTGACTGGTTTTGACTCTGATCACCAATATCTTCTCTGACAAAGAATATTAAGTCCGATCTTAAAGACTGCTGCAGTTCAGTGAGCCCTGAACTTTTAGCAGACAAAATATTCCTAAATATCCTCTCTGGATTTTGTTACATCTTCCTGCAGAACTAAGATTTGCCTCCAAATGTGTCTGCAGCCACAGTCACATTAGACAATATTTGGCCATCCAAATTTGGATGATTTTGATGATTTATATATATCATCCAAATTTGGATGATATATATAAAATCTCTCCTTACCTATGAGAAAGTACTTGCTCTTAAAGTCCTCCAAACACCCTTAGCAGTCACTATGGTTGATCACACAACACAAAAGAGGAATTCTTCCTTGAAACCTTACTCAGAGCTTGCTGATGTGCAACTGCACCTCTGTCACCTGAAACCTCTCGTGCAGTGCATATAAGCTCTCACCTTCCGATTCAATATTCAATATGCAATATTTCCCACTTCAATATTGCAGTGGGCACTGATGCTACCACTCTGCATTATATTAATGTATCTGCAAGATACATTATACTGATGTTTCTGACCAGTGCTAATGGCAGTCAGTTATTTCAACACCTGACTGAGAAAAGCACGTAGGAAAGAAGCTTGCTTAAAGGTTGCATACTAGGAAGTTGTTTGCTTGCAGTTGCAAGTTGCAAGTTGCTTGCAGCCTTGGTTTTGTCTTCTGAAGTTGGTGCTTTTCTGTCTCCTGGTTACCTATGGGGTCTGTATTTCTGGATGCTTGATAAACCTATTGGTTTTGGAATTAGATGTAACAGTGCCTCCAGAGAAGGAATTGCACTGTGTCTGACTGACTAGGAGGTTAGCATCTCTATCAGACTTTGGTCATTGCTTCATTGCTTCCTGACTGTGCTATTGCTATGCGATTTATCAGGGATTTAAAGCATCAACCCAGAAAAACAGCTGTGACTAATGCTGAATTCAGCAATGAGAATGGATTTATTCTTTTGTGTCCCAAGGTCTCTTTATACAAAAATTACACAAGCTGAAGATCTTACAGCATATTTTGAAGGCTCTGATTGCATGAAGCTGTGATAAAGCCTACGCCTGGATAACTCTGTCTATCACTACATTGGAGCAGTCTCAAGGGTGAAGCTTAGTTAGTGCAGGAGGCCGGGTATCCTCAAAGAAAGGGAGTAAAGCAAGACTGTGGAAATCGCTCATTCATAAGCTATGAAGAAACAGCCCCTCTGTTTCCATTTCAGATGGAGAACTCTTTTATTGGAACATATTCTCCCAAACAGCAAGGCAAGACATATTCTTTTTGCATACAAACATTAGTAAACATGAAAAGCAAACTACAGGTAATTCTGTCCTCCCTTGAAGGCTGTCTGAAGAAAGATGATTTCAAATGATGGATTTTCATCACTTTTCAGATCTTTAACTTTCCAGTGTAGTGGCGGACCAGAGTCTATAGTTCTTATGCTCACCAAACTTCTAAGCTGGGGAAAATGTTAGCAGTAATAATCGATGGAATGAATTCCTTCTACAGCCTGCAAATAATTCCTAACATATTTATTCCTATGCTCACTTGTATTGCCTATGCTTGCAGAATACTTTATGTAGTGTTGACCTTTTGGGTATTTTTTTTAGTTGGTTTCTCTAGGTGTGACATGTTGGAGGTTTTGGCTTATTTAAAAAAATAATAATTGAGCACTTCTATGCAGAAAAGCATTACCAGCGGCTGATATACAACCTTATTTCTTAGAGCTATTTCAACTAGGTGAGGGTGTAAGATATTGAAGGTATGAAAAGCATTGGTTTTCACACAACAATACAAAAAGTAGTGATCATACAAATAAGAAATCAGCTGTAATTTAAAAAAAAAATCTAACCCCAAATCCCCAAAAAACTGTAGGAGAAAAGTGTTCAGTCCTAACCCTTGAACTACATGGATTTCTCAGACAATACCAGTGCAATGTCATGTTATCAGCACAGTAATTCAAATATCCAGCTGCGAAAGGCCAAGCTCTGCAGGTCACCCTACAGCCCACGATCACCCCATGCACGATCAGCCCAGCCCTTGTGCTGAAAAATTGGGATCTCTGGAGAACTGCTGCCTACAAGCAATGCCCGGTTACCTCTGTCTTTCTGGCCTTTGAATATGCAGCATGTGTCATGTGATTCTGGGCCTTGGGACAATTTTGGTATGAATCTCAAAGTCAAGAATACTTGCAGAGTATTAGCCCCTCCTGATATGAGGTCTGGAGCTTTTATTTTGCAGATGTATCCTCTTTAAGAATGTGAGGCGTCTTTTTGAGGAGTCTCCTGACAAACGTGTTATACATGGTTACCTGAGTTTGTAAGATCAGGCCTTTCAATCAGAAAAATGTTTCCTGTCCAAAGCAAATTATTAATTTTCTTGCCTTTATCTTGCCTTGGATTAAAGACTGAAGATGTACAATTGTTAAAGAAAGGAAAAAATAATCACCAATATTCCATGCAGTCTTCTGATCAAAATTCATTTATAGCTTTATTATTTTGATAGGATTACATAGTTTGCTGTTGCATTCATCCCTTCCTTACAGGAGATAACACATACCCGCAGGATATTGCTGCCATGACAGCAAGATTTTCTAAACTTTCATCTAAAGGTGCAATGCTTCTTGCTTGCTAGCTGTTTTTCTGAATATTCCTTAAAGTTGTCTAAGTGAAAATATAAAAGATAACCCGTTTTTAAGGTTTGGGGAATATAAAGTTAATATATATATGCACAGTTTTTCCTTTTTCTTGACTTATAAAGGTATTTAGTATTGCAGTGCTTTACAAATGTTTACTTTTTGGAGATAAAGAGCAAAGCACTAATAGTGCTTCATTAGTTAAAGTTCTTAAATTAGACTCAAAACTGAAAATCGTGTGAAGCCTAATCATTAGTGTTTGCAGAGGTCGCTCTCCTTTGCTCTCAGCATGGGGAAAAGAAAGGTGTAACATAGCTGCTTGCGATATATCTGGATTAAATGAAAATAAAAGGAAGCAAGCTTTTTTCCCCCATTATTTCCAGCTTCAGAAACACACATGATTACAAGAGTCCTCCAATTCAAGGAGCTAAATAATAATTTGACTCTTATGTGAAATGCTGAGAGTAATGGTGGCAGACACCAGAATTTATTCTGAACTTTTCTTCAGGGACTCTGACCCAATCTGCTGTGCAATTTGTTCTGATGGGCTCCAAACCTTTGCTAAAATGTAATTGAATCACTGCAAATGCAAGGGAAATTACAGGACGATCAGCCTGAAGGCCTGATGGTTGCATCTTGCACTGCCATGTGGAACATTAAACTTTAAATTAACCCCTCACTCTTTTGGTTCTGCAAAGTTTCAGGGAACTGCAGGAGTCTTGGGTACTTGCTCCATGTCCCCCAGGGACAATCTAGGGAGCAAGCAGAGTGTTCTGCTCAGCAAAGAAACACACCCTAAAAATTTGGGACAGACCTACTTCTCCTGGAGAATAGCCCTGGGGTGGTTCAGGCTGCAGCTATCACTGGTTTGAAAAGGACATAATGGAAAAATGTAGCCTGTCATGAAATGGGGGGGAAAAAGCCAGTCTCTACCTACTGCCTAAAGCTCCGCTGTTGTTCTCTGAATGCTCCGGTGTAGAGGAAAGCCAGAAGGCACATGCTTGGGGTTCAGAGTGGGTGAAGGGTACGTTCACCCACATAACTGAGAACTTCAAAGCAAAATTAATGGACAACTGTCGAGGCCTTTTTGGTCCTGCGAACTG
>NW_008824754.1:1786436-1788811 GCF_000699105.1 Pygoscelis adeliae | reverse complement strand
CACTGGAAAATGACTTTGTGAGGTGTAATGCATACTAGCAAACTCCTAGATGCTCCATCTGGAATGGAGTCCATTGCGCCTAGCGATTGCAGCACATACTGTGTTGTGTATAATGCCATTTTCACTTATTTGCAGCAGAGCCATGGCAGATGCCCATCCCACAAATGCTCAGTCGAAACACCTGCCTGGATACCCATTCAGCACTCTACCGTAAGTTTGAGCCTTTTAATACAAAGATTTGAGAGACTGAATGGTAAGTCTCTGTGTTTGGAGCAGCCCTGTCGGGTAAAATTTCCATACTCAGTGCATTTGAGAAAGAACAGAAATGAGTCCTCAGGCCAGACCAAACTCCTTGGGAAGCCTGAGCTGTTGAAATGTTGGGTAGTGGCTTAGCAGGGCTTCTCCAGAAGTTCAGCCTCTTTGGGAATTTAATTGATTCCACACAGAGGAATGGGGATCAGTGGCAAGCATGGTATGGTTGTTGGTGGAGTCCAGCTCAGAGGAGTGTGAAGTTACTGTTGATTGCTATAACTCTGGGCTCCAGCTGAGCATGATGACTGGGAGCCTGCTAGTTTTGCGTGGTCATGGACACAGTTTGTGGGAATTCATTCATAAGCTCCTGCAGGGTCTGCCAGAAACAGCTGACGTTTAAAGCACCAGGCTGTCCCTGGACCCAGGTGGTGACACAAGGAAGGGGAGATGCATCTTTTCTTTTCCACATTCTCATGGAAGAAAGACAGACTGATGATTCCAACTAATTTGGACTAATAAGTGGGAAAATTTTCCCAGTGTAGACTTTTCTCACTTCAGTGAGACTTGTTTTTAACTATCAAAGACACAGTAATATTTAAAGAGAAAAAAGAAACTGTGGTCAATTTGACACTTGATTGATTTATAACTTGTCTGAACATACACTGTAGAGAGAGCGAAATCCTTGGGTACTGGAAGTTAGAGGGCTGACTAATAGAGCTATGATGATTTATCTCAGCTGAGGCATTGGCAGGATTTAGTTGACATTTTCTTTGGCTTTGGACCACAGCGTGATGTTGGTCCACAGCTATCAACTTGTCACCTTTTATGAGTAGATGAATGAGAAACAAATTCAAGTTTTTGCTCTCCCTCGGTCTCTCACTAATCTTGTAAGTTACTGTAAACCCTGTGTTTTTGGTTGTCCTTATAATATGATAAAATTAATCATATAATTGTTGATCTGTATTAAAATAGACCCACTTAAAAGTATTGATTGAAAAGTTGAGCTAAACAGTTTTTTACCAGGTGAGAATCTAGCCCAGTAACTAATTAGTAACTCTTCTTAATTATTAGTTTCCATTCTCAAAGGCTTTGGATTGACTTTGTGATGGAGTCTTGCTCTTTTTTGTTTATATTAAGAGGGTTGCAGTGTGAGCACAAGTATGGTAGTGTGGTGCTTTGAGGAATGGAAGTGTACCGGGCATTTGTAGTAAGTCAGGAGCGGTTGCACTCAATGATTTCCATTAACACCAAGACTTGACTTTTCATGTAGTGGCTTTAAATGCTTTGGGTATTTTTTAGGATATTTGTTTCTTAAACCATCAAAAATAAAAGCATTTATCTGGAGTATTCTTTGTTTGTCTCTTGTTACACCAGATTACACCTATGTGTGCACACATAGGTAATATCTATAGACCTGCTATCTTGCACATTTCTATTTTGTCACAAAAAATGGTAAACTGAGGATCAAGCTTTGTTGTCTTTGTTAGCACTAGAATTGGGCTAAGATCAGAATAACTCCAAGAACTGTTATTTTTAAACTGTTAGAGTGGAAACTGGTACTGGGACCAATACTATTTATTATGTTAATTAACAACATAGACAGTGGGACTGAGTGCACCCTCAGCAAATGTGCAGATGACACTATGCTCAGTGGTGCAGTTGATAAGCTAGATGGAAGGGATGCCATGCAGAGGGACCTTAACAGGCTTGAGCAGTGGGCCCGTGCAAACCTCATGAAGTTCAACAAGGCCAAGTGCAAGGTCCTGCACCTGGGTCGAGAGAATCACCAGTATCAATACAGACTAGGGGATGAATGGATTGAGAGCAGCCCTGCCGAGAAGGACCTGGGGATACTGGTGGATAAAAAATGGGACATGAGCTGGCAATGTGCGCTCGCAGCCCGGCATAGCCCCCGCAAGCCAACCATATCCTGGGCTACATCAAAATAAGTGTGGCCAGCAGGTCGAGGGAGGTGATTCTGCCCCTCTACTCTGCTCTGATGAGACCCCACCTGCAGTACTGCTTCCAGCTTTGGAGTCCTCAGCACAGGAAGGACATGGACCTGTTGGAGCGGGTCTAGAGGAGGGCCACAAAAATGATCAGGGGGATGGAACACCTCTCCT
>NW_008824754.1:1759711-1786202 GCF_000699105.1 Pygoscelis adeliae | reverse complement strand
CAGGCTGGATGGAGCTTTGAGCAACCTGATCTAGTGAAAGATGTCCCTGCCCACAGCAGAGGGGGGTGGACTAGATGATGTTTAAAGGTCTTTTCCAACCCAAACCATTCTATGAGTCTATGAAAAAAACCCCAGCTTATTATTAGAATACAGTTCAACCATTCACTTAGTTGCTATTCTTTTTGAATGTAGAGAACAACACGTGGTCCTTGAGGTAATTGCCTACTTGGAGCTTGCTTCCGTCTATATTTTGCTTGATTATAAAAGTTGAATGGAGTGAAGGAGCTCAGCTCTACCCCACAAATAAGTTGTAATTCCCAAGTACCTCCTGCTTCTTTTTTATCAAATCATTTTCTATGCAGCCAAACAGATTTTTCTGTCTGCCTTATTTGTATCAGATATTTATAAGCATTTTTAGTAGATGTTTTTTCTTGGGAGACTAAGGCAGACAGTTGCGGCAAATTTAGTCAGACAGAAATGAACTTCTAGGTGGTCAGTGTTTTTCACCATCTGATTTCAAAAGTATTTTTTAACTGCCTTGCTTTTATCTGAGAAGAATATCTGTGAAATGTCAGCATTTTGATAGAAAGCTGATTAATGAAATGAAAATTTCCAGTGACACATCAAAGCACATTACCTGCTATGGAAGGATTGAAAGATCAAAAAAAAAAAAAAAACCAAAAACAACAGAGATCTGGCCAATTGTGAGAACTCCATTAGATGACCATTGTGTGTTCGGATGCCTCTCAAGAGGAGCATAGGAACAGTGTCAAATAATGAAGAAAAAACAAATTGGTAGAAAGGGTATCCTCTTTCATCAATTTTGCTGGCTGCATCACTCAGGATGGCACGAGTCTGGGCTAGGTTTTTCCCTCCTTTTTCAGCAGTTTTTATAAAAAGCACTGCATCCTCTCTTGGGAGTGCCTTTCCTATCTAATGCAAGAACCAGGAGATCTGGCAGCATTGCTGTTATGTAACAGTCTGACTTTTGCAGTCCCTAATTTACCATCCTTTTTGAATTTGCTGATGATTCTTGCAATTAAGATTCTCAGTTCTGTTTGGCAACTCACCATCTGCAAAAGAGGGCATAAGTGAACACTGCCTTTCTGTGCCTTCACAATGTCCTTAATTAGATTCATTTCAAGTCTGAGAGCTTTAATCAAGGGAATTACCTAAGGGTGGCTTTGTCTGCACTTGCACTTTTAGTCATGTCTTCCGAAGGACTTGTAGTGTTTGATTATAAAACACTCCAAAAGGAGTTAACTGCACTGCTCTTTAGCATACTAAACCTTCCTATCCCTGGGGTTGCTCGCTAGCTAGATCCGTTATGCAAAGATAATGAAGTATCACAGGATGCACCTGTGTTGCTAAAACATTTGGGGTTGTCTTTTCTTCTGGCCCCGTTGACAGCTTTTCTTGAGTTTGGCATTCAGCACAAACATTCACCTTATCTCACCCTGCAGCATTAATAGGAACCCTCTGCTTTTCCCTGCTGCAGTCTCAGCAGAGCTCCTTGGTCCTTTGTCCTAGTGCCCTTCCACCAAAAGATTCTCTTCTGGGGAGTCATCTGCCGCTAAGAAGCAGCAGGAGAGAGTGGTAAAGGTTGTGTGGGCGCAAAAGGCAAAGGATCTGGTACATGCTCTAAGCAGAGCCTCATTCAGCATCAGCTGTCCCCTTCATGTGGAGAAGGGGAAAGTGACTTTAAGGGTAGGGGAACCTGAGCGAGGGTCCTCACAGGGCAAATGCAGCAGCCGTGCATGCTGCGATAGCTCACGGGCTGCGGCTTTACATAGGTGCTACATTCTGTGGAAATTTAGTGCAAGTTTTGGCTGCCAGCCTGCTTTGCAGCTGAGCCCTCCGTCTTTCTGCTCCTCGATTTACCTATATCCATAACACAAGGAGAGCAAAAGTCACTTCTCTTTGAACGTGCACACATGTGCAGGATACTATTGCTCTATTTACGTGGGATAGATCAGTGCACAGAGCATAAAGTTACTCTGGCTTTCTCTTTTCCCAGTTTATTTGGAACACTGGAGGGACAGGAATGCACTAATGCCCTGCTCAATATCTGAATTTAGCCTGAACTGGGAGTTAACCCGTAAACATTCCTGGTTCAAACTAATCAAGGTTTTTGTACTCAGGCTCACTTCACAGGAGCTGTTTTAAAGAAATTCATACTTTTGGAAGATGACTGCATGTTAGTTCTGGTGGTTGTGCTCTATGTAAAGAATGTTCTGACACGATATTGTACAATGCAGCCAAGTAGAAACATTAAAACATGCATATTCTGCTTTGTTTTAAGGCTGTGAGCCTGGAAGAATCATTTCTGAAATCAATCTTGCTCTCTTTAAATGCAAAACAAATAAATGGCTCTGTTTGGCTATACTCGGCTCTCTCCCGGGACTTCACGTTGTGCCTCGTAACGATGTCCCTTCCTCTCCTTTGTAGATGTGCTCTATAAAATAAATAAATAGCTCTGCACTCCAGAAAGTGCCTTTTGCAGGGGTTCTCTCTCTCTCTAAGCTTTAAGTCTTTTTCTATTAAAACCCTGTTGGCTAATAAATTCCACAGACAATCCGGGTGGTGGGGAATGTTTTTTTTGTGGCTAACTTGAAATATTTGAAAACTGAGCTATTAATACAATGCTCTGTTCTTCTATCTCTTACCTCAGCACTGATGGTAATGGAAAATTTTGAGTGCTAAAACTCAGTTTTATTTTTAAAGGAGGTATTAATGTCATGCATGTTTCTGCTGGGTCACTATATTCCTGCAGATCTTCTTCATTCCAAGGTCTCCTCTGACCCTCCTTGCCCAGTGCTCAAGGCAGCTTACCATCCACCTCTTTACCATTTAAAAAGGCTGTCTGGACCCTGCACTGCTGGGTCTGTCACCAATTGCCAGCTATGAAGCTGCTTTTTAAAATAGCCACTTAAATTCCCCTTCCCCTTGGATAGCTCTCTGATGCGTCCTTCTCATTTGCACCACCCCTCCCCAGCCTTCCCTGGGGAAAAACATGCTGTTCCTATTGTTGTTGGCGGTAGCTGGAGGTGCTGAAGAGTTGCAACATCTCTCTTGTAATCTGATTTACGGATTCAGTGGGGAAAGTTCCAGCTAGACTAAGGTAGTGTTGGATTAGCAGCAAATCACGGCACATCCCAGCAGGGCAGCAAATGCTTCATGCTTGGGTAGATAGAGGCAGACACTAGCAGAGTATGTGTTAACAGGAGGGCTCAGGAGAAAATTTTGAGAGAAATAGGGCAAAAGAAGCCATTTACTCCTCTATTTCATCAAAGAGTAGGGAAGAAAGGGGAGAGAAGATTTTTTAAACTGGTAATAGCCCCTTGACAATGAAATGTATATACTTTATGACATATGTGGTCCATCCTCCCGTTTCAGTTCATGTGTTCCCAGTGAAACAAGGGAGGGGTTTCACAATTGCAAAACAAGCTCAGAAACCCTTAAGGTAAGGTGATAATTCATTTAAAAAAATAGTATGATAAACATTAAGCTGTACAAAACCATTATCTGCAGATTGACCCACATAGCTGCTTGACATCATCATCAGGAAACATTTTGCATGAGTTATTTACAATGAGTAATCTCATTAAGCACACATTACGTACAGGATATTTGCTGTCTTTATTGCTTTATTTGTTTTATGGAAAGCACCACGATGTTTCTACAGCAGTCCCAGTCACAGAAGTGTAGCAGTGCATAACTTAGAACAAAATATTTCTAACTTGGTTATAGAAATTTTCCTCAGGCTGAAACTTGGTATTGATCTTTATGACAGCAATTACTTAAAGGTAAACTTTTATAGAAAAACAAATACAGATTTAACTACTTAAAATAATTGCAACTCATGAGGTTTATAAGCAAAGAAAATTAAACAAAACTTAATACTCTTCTGGACACTATTTTAAAAATCTGTTTTAAGTGCTGATTTAGCCAGGCAACATTTTGACAGTGTCACTGAAGTTTAAAAACTGTGCACATCCAAATTCTACAGTATTTATTATTTATTATTCCCAGAGGAAAAGTACTATTGGAGTATAGTTTTTCTGATAACATATACATAGCTTGAGGGTTATATCCCAGGGGTGTTGCTACCCAAAAGCCACGCTTTGTTGACATGGGAAATTCCATGCTAAGGTCAAACACGAGTAATTCAAACGTTCTGAGTTTATGGTGATATACACAAGAACAAAGTTAGCTCCACTCTTCGTTTACACCCTGCAATAACCAGCAAATATGATTATTATGACTGCTTAGAAGTATTTCTAGTCCCCAGTAAGGTGAGCTAAATTGTTTTCATTATTTTTCTCTTAGATGTGCTGGAGCATAGAATGAGGCAGTGATTTAATTTTTTTAGGACATCAAACATGTTCATCATATAAATTAAAAAAGTGTATGTGTACGTAACCAACAGGTGAAGCAGGACTCAAGTGAAAGAGTAGGACTGACTCATCGTTCAGTAACTCATGGCACGATAATATCTGGAAACTGCACGTTAGCAAGGAGCCTCATTGTGCCTGGCACTGTAAAAATCTATAGAAGAAACTTGTGGCTGAAGCAGTTGTGGAAGACAACGGGTAGGAACTATGCCTTGTTCGGTAGTATTCGCTAGAGATGCTGAAAGTGAAATTAATCTGTCCAGGTTTATGTCACTGAAGAGCTATAAACACTTTTGAGGTGCAGTTCACCTTTAGACTGGTCTGTGAAGTATGAATTGGGCTATTGAAGAGTGTGTTTCTCTTGATTAATGGTAAAGGAGACCTAGACAACCAGCTCTGATACAGGTGTCTGAACCAAAGATGTATCCCAAGCCAGGGGATTTTCTCAGGGTTGCACAAGTCTGTGGCAAAGTGATGACCTACATCAGAGACTCAGCTATGAGACTTGCCTTCTAGGCTACCCCAAACAAGCAGTTTATTATAGCTATCCTTCTATAGATAGATGGAGCTGCCACTGACTTCCAGGCAAAATGCAAATGAATACAGCATTGGATCTGGGCACAGCCCATGCTGTAGAGGTATTACAGCATCTCACCTAACCTTGTATTATACCAACCACCTTTTTCCTTAATACCTTGAAAAAAAATCCATTTAACCATAATAGACCATATGTTTTAGTGGCATTTTCATTTGTACTTTTCAATTGCAAGTCGTGTTGTTCATTCGGTACGTACATACTGTATAATGTAATTTACACTTACAGGGCTATAGAAACCTAAAGGTCTCTCTTTATCACATAAATGGCTGTGAATAGCCGTCTTAGTGAATGTGTTCTCCAAAGATTTATGCTTGATAAGTTCTGGATGTCTCCCATGAAGTGCTTGGGGGACCTCCCTTCGACCCCGTTGGTATCGCTCATATGCCACTATAAATGAGCATGGGAATCCTGCCCTGGGTCTGGGGCAGCCTGTATGTCAGGGAGGTGTTGCACAGGCATTTCTGAAGAAATGAATATAAATGGCTTCTTCAAAGGCTGATAGAAATTACTCTTCCCTGTGGAATACTAATTTCTCTACTGTTTGGGATTTTTTTTTTTACAGTTGGGAACATTCATGCAAATTAGGATTTGTTCGCTTTGTTTGGTTTGGGTGCTCTAAGGAAGCAAGAAATATAACTGGAAAAGTGCCTGTAAACCATATAATTAATAAACTGTTACGTGTCACAGGAAGACTATGAATTATAGGTCTAAATATCCTGTGTTTTTAGGGGGTTGAAAACTAGACCTTCAGTTGTCCATGCAAGCAGACCTGAGTTGTATCATCCCTTCCTGGGATTTGAGCCTTGCCGAAAACCAAAGGTGCTAGCTCAGCCCTGTTTGTTGATGACTCTTGCAGTCTGAATTAAGCTTGTGTATACATCTCTACAGGTCAGTGTCCCTGCATGAATTTTTCTGGGTGGGCATCTGCCTTTTTTGCATCAAGTATCACCATCTTACGTGAAGTCACAGGGATAAATATTTGTTTGAAGTGTTTCGCATTAATTATGGCTTCAGACGCACCCTATCAGTCATTCCAACAGTACCTATTCATCTAACCCACAGTAGGCCTATCTCTTCTCTCTTACCTTGGATACTTTACTGTGTTTCCTTAGTGTCTGAGCATCTCGGGGTATTAATTTGTTGTCACAAGACCCTTGTGAATAAGTTGGGAAAAGCTGCTATCCCCATTTTACAAACAAGGGGGAGAAGCAGAGCGGTGGAGAACATGACTGCATTGTGTAGAATACACTGAGCGTGTCAGTTCTGGAACGAGTGCTGCACCCAAAGTAATTAACCCATGATAGAGCTAATTAGTCCAAGCATTATGCCACATCTTTGTAAGCCATTTTACTGTGCCATGCAACTGGTCAGCTCTTGGAACAACCTTGGGGCTTTGTAACAAAGCAGTGGATGGCAGAACTGGACATTATTCTTTTGTGGAAGGGGAAGAGACATTTTTACAAATATTTACCGTCATAGGTAATGGAGTAACTTCAGGAAAGGGTTTTGATACGTTATTTTGGCAGCGTGGGACACCCCTTTGCTCAGTTATTTACCTTCAGTTTGTGAGCTGTGCTCTAGCTGTAGGGCAACGGGACAACCAAAGTGTGTAGGAGCCGTCAGATCTGCAATCTGCTCTGCCATCAATGTCTTTGCTGAGAGCTGAGTTTCAGGGACAGCTACATTTAGAGGCTATGTATTCTGTATTCCGCTGAATTGTTTGTAATGTATGGTGGAAACATCTAAAATAGGATGCTGTATAATTAAAGAAAAAGCAAAATCACAGAAAAGCGAAGATTTTCCTCCCACAAATACATACTATGTATATGTATTTTTATACGGACACTTCCGTACCTCCTTCTTCATGCCTCTGGCACCAGCTCCTGAGCTTACCCCCGTTGTACTGATCTCTGCTGCATAAATAACTCTCTGGCCCTGTCTCTAGCTAATCTAAACCTGTTGGTGTTCAGCTCCTATCCTTTTTTGCTGTACCACCTGCCTCTCAACCTGACTGCTGTGGTACTCTACTCCCTTTGCTGTCACCAGTCTGGGATTTCCTGAGTGAAGGCTGCATCTTGAATTATTTTGGGGATGGAAGGAGGGGTAAGGGAGTGCTCTTCCTTATTTCGGTGCTCTCTTTTCACCCACAGAGTAGCTCTCACATTTTCTTCTTCCCTGCCGTGTCCTTACTTCTGAGGTACTTAGAGAGGGCTATTCCTATTTGGATAAACATTTACTATTTTTAAACCATTTATCATTGCAGAATAGGTAATCAGAAAGTAACAGTCATGAGTGAAGAGCAGTGATTTCTAACACTGGATAGCCACCTAGAAATATTTAAATGTCATGACAGTAGCAGAATGGCAATACTGGATTGAAGGACAGGGAATAAACCTCGGGAGATTGAACCCAGTCATCTGTTGCTACAGGGAACACTATCATGTAAAACCTCACTTAAGAATTTGGAAATGATTCACTCTCACACACTTCTAACCTCTGCTGTGATCCTGTGTTGGTCTCTGCTACTGCATAAATATGATAAGATAAAGCACGAAACACAAAAAGCCACTATTTGAAGATTAGTCTCAGTAAAAAAGCCAGGCGAATCACTCACCTGAGAATTTGCAGTCTACCTGGATTTGCCCCTTTACTGTAAAACAGAATTTCATGTCCTGATCCGTTGCACCTCTGCATGGCAGAGCCTTTGATTCCAAGCTCAGTCCAGACCTGCGTGCTAACAAGCCGATTTATGTCACATTTGGCATTAGCGGACTGAGTCTCTTTAGATGGTTCATAAAACTTCAGACCAGCCACAGCAGATAGAACAAAAGTCCCAAAGGACCTCTATAGGTCTGCAGCTGATAGAAGTCCGTGGTTGATGCTGAGAGAGAAAGTGTGGTAAGATGTCAAATACAAAGTGATATTTCCCTCGGAATATCTTTCCTGCTTCCAGCAATCAGGAGTTTAGAGGCTTCTTAAGTTTGAGGTTACGGATGGGCAGTTACTTTTGATAGACCGGAACTCATTAAAATAAGAATTAGATAAGTGGAACAAAATTCTGCTGTCAGATATGGTGAAGTAAATCTAGATTTGCACCAGTGTAACAGGGCAGGGTTTGGTTGTTCATTCTCTCTCTTGCTGGTAAAAGTGATTAAACCTTGAAAGTTTGAATCCTCTCCTGGATTTTTTTTTTTTAATAAAGAACTGGTTTGATAATAAAATCTTGGCATTTACTTTATCAATTCTTAACCGTAGTAAAGAAGTTTTTACTTATCAGGTATATTCTTATCAGTTTTCTAGTGTAGTATTCTACTAGCTTATTCTACTTGAATATAATCTGATCAGCTATGCATTTTCTCCCCCTTTAGATATGTGCATGAAGAGTGCTTGTAGAGATTTAGGGGGTGATTTAAACAATGATTTTTTCAGCTATCTTTCATGAAATTCAAATTGCCACTAACTTTCTGCAACATCAGTTCTACGGAAACTCAGCATTCTCTACAATAAAAAAATGTATTTGAGCAGATCTTTCAATTTTTCTCATTTATTTTCTGTTGCTTTTTGCATATTATTTGTTACATTGTGGCTGATAGGAAATTGTGGAGCTCTTCTTGTAAAGCTATTTGCAGTCTTTCTTTTCCAATTAACAGTAGGTCTTTGTATAAGACCTTCTTTTGTTTCAGTGGAATTAATGACAAAATTGATTTTGAAATGAAAGTAGAAGGGTCTCCTCAATTTATCACCTCTGAAAATGAAAAAAATTTGAATTGGGTTTGTGGATTCATAGCATTCACAGTAGTAGTTTAGCATATTGCATGTTTATTGGGTTCTTAGATGTGCTTAACTGCTGTGAAGCAGTAAACTCCCGGAAAAGGGAGCTTATTAAATGGTCTATTTACTAAACCAAGCTTGACATCTTTATTCATTCACATCTGATTATTTTACTACCTCCAAATGGTATTTTGGACATGGAGGTTGGATACTATTTTTTATTTTGACTTTGTTTAGTAGTGATAATCTACAGAATCACTACAGCTTCATGGGGGAGTGAGCTGTTTTGTGTTGTGGTTCACAGGTAATTAACAGACTTGTCAGCTAATTTCTGAGTCCTTATTACTGGTGAATTTACATAAAATGTACAGCATCATGGCTGATCTGAGGCAGAATGGGACTGAGATAAAGGATCTACGAGCTCTTCTGAAAGAACTGCTGAGTTCTGGCTTGCTCCCCAACACACCCTAAGAAAAATCACCCTGTCTGTCCCTTGTTTTCACCAAGCTAGATATACAAATACTTGCTGCTTTCCTAAATTCCTTTGAGATCTATTAATGTGTACAGTACTGCATAACAATGTGATACGATTTCATATTCCACATTTAATTTTCCTGGGTCAGCATTAGAACCTTTTTATCTTGAAACTGAGGATGAAAGGAAAACTTACTGAAAAACACGTGTTTTATTGTATTACAGAGCACCTGACATTTCAATTTTTTTTTTTTTTTATTTTGGGCAAGACAGGAGGTGGGAAAACACCTTGTTATTTTGGGGGTTCAGGCTTTGGGTGCAAAACCAAAACATTGGCATAATGACGTATTGTATAATCTAATTTTAAAAAAGAGAATGTTTCAGGAATCTATGCATCATAGATACAGGTTGAAGCTATCCATATTCAAGGTGGTTTAAACTTCTTTGTTTTAAAATAATGTGGCTCAAAAGCATAGAAAAATACGTTAGTTGTTTTTTTTAGCAGATGTTCCATAGCCTTTTATTCAGTCTTTTATTCAGTTGCTTACTAGTGCAATCTTTATATCTTTATTCTTAACTTATTTTTTCTGTTTATTCATCACTGAATAAAGATACTGTCACACCTGCAGAAGCTCAAATTTATCTTGCTTTTTGAACAGGAGCCAGAAGACCCCAACTGTCATGAAATTGAAAAGACTGGCTAATAACAAGTAGCTACTTGTTCTTGCTGCTACCCTCTAAGCAGGATGAGCTACCATGAAACACCCTCTCTAACTGCCAGTCTAGCGGCCAGGGATGCACCACAGGACTACAAAGCCCTGGATCCACATAAGCAATTTAGTGGCTGAAGTGCAGCTTAGACAAAATTTAAGTTTCCAGGTCCAAGTAGGCAATTCATAAAGCCCCTGCCCATTCCCATCCCCATCCCTCCCTTCCTCCCTGCTTTGATGTCTCCAAGATTTCAGGCACCAGAGTTTTCAGAAGCAAATTTCCCATCCTTCTTTCATTTCTCCACATACAGCTGGCCACCTTTCACAGATAGGATGGAGACTTCCTCTGCCTGAGCCTTATTTGTTGCTGCTGGTCATAGCACTCTCCTGGGAGGTGGAAATGTGGATTTGACCTCCAGAGTGAAGCTTGTGCTGAACTTTGAACTTCCATTCACAAAAATGCTATACTAAGAGCATCTCATCCTCCATCCATCTTTTGAGGGGAAAGAATGAAGCAATCAACTCTACCCAAAGGGACAATTTAGGCATGTAAGTAGGGTTGAGGGCTTTAGGTGTTGTATCGTCATCTCTTTTAGGTGCACAGGTCAAGCAGGCACCTGCAGTAGGAGGCAGGGAATTTCAGAAATATCCTTTTATCTTCCTTCCTACTGGCATTCCCCTCTGCTTCTAGCCAACATGCTACTTTTTCTGAATTTTATTATTAGTAATTTTCATGAACTGCATTGCAGGAACCAGTACCTAAAGGCCAGATCAGGCAGCTCTTAGTGTCACCACGCTTTATAGATCTGCAACTAATTCCATTGTGCCCTTCTCAAAGTGTGGCAGAAATGTTGATGACAATATGCAGCGTCACCTTACAGGCACTAGAAACCCCCTAATGTAGTGACTTTATTCAGAATGGAGCCCAGGGAGACATGGGAAAGTAGATCAGTGATTCTACTGAAAATTACTGAGGTTTTTAATTAAGTCCAGAACATGACAGAGCCTCTGTAAGCAAATACTGTATCTTGATAGTTGAAGAAATATTGTGGGAACTTTTTGGTTTTGTTTTTGGAAGAATGTAATAAAATGGTAGGTAGAAGTAATGCTTATGGACTTCAGGTGCCAGTTTTTTCTGAATGTTTTTGCTAGGTTTTCTTTTGAGATACATTACATACAAAAATAAGGCACAAACTCCACCTGCAAGTACAAACTGGGTGAACGGCAAGAAACTGAGTTGTGGCAGAGCCTAATGCCTATCAGTCCAGTGCAAAGCTGCAGGACCTTTGCCGAAGTCTTTGCAGATGGTCATTTCTATGCTAATTTGTGGAAGGAAAGAGTCGGGAACTACTTTAGTTAAATTGCATTGCTTAGTCAAATCAATGCAGAATAGTTAGAAAAGCTAGGTAATTTAAAATAACTTGGGAGGCTCAGCAAACTCTTAAGATGGATTTTAACTGAACTCTAGCTCAGTTACTTTCTACTTTCTAAGTATAGTAATATACATTGGCAAAAATAGTCTGTCTTGTACTGACTGATCATCTCTTCATTTGACAGATTGGCCGTGAGAAAAGATTTAGGTGTCACTGTGAGTAGCTCATGAATTAGGTTTCAATTCCTTATAATATAATTGAATAAATATCCGGAGATGAAATCAGTAAAATCTAGAGGGTAATACAAGTTTGAGTAAACAAGCAGCATGATTTTTATAGAGAACAAATCACGCAAGACACACTTAATTGCTTGTTTTGATAGAATTACTAAATTATTAGCTGCTGCTTATATTTTTTAGAGATAGACTTTCAAAAGCATCAAGAGCAGTTAGGCGCCCAACTCCTGCTGATTTTAAGAGCTTGCTACATTATCTCCTGAAGTTTTAAAGAAAAGTTCATGTTAATTGGCTTAGAGTTTAGTCTTGCTACATGACTTTTTAGACCCCCGGGAGTGAATGTGCCGGATATATACTGAGTTGCAGAGGGATGCTGGCGCTGCTTCCAGAACCAATATTATATGCAGACTTGCTTTATATTTTCATTAACGATTGTGAAGTTAGGCTCAAAGCAGCATGCCAATGAAATGTAAAGGCCAAAAATTCAGTAAGCCGTGAGCATTAATATGATAATACGGTACTGTAGACCGAAGACTCCCTCCAAAATACCTCATCAATCCCCCTGCAAAACAAAAAACAAAACCCGAAGTAGAACTTTTCATGAGAACAACAGATCTTAAAGACTTTTGGTGGGAAATTCCAGATACCACCCAGAGAAGAAAGAGAGCTTTGACCACTCTTTCGACAAACAGCGGTGCTCCGAAAATGTTACATTATGCTGAATATTTTTCTGAATTCTTTCAAATCATCTAGTTACTCTGTGGACTCAAGCAAATTTAGGGATCACTAATGCAAATAGATCAAAGAAAGAATATAGTAGCACTCACATCTAATAACACACCCTTCTAAAACACATCTTTTCCACTGGAAGATTGAAGAGAAGCCAGTAATTTGGACAAATAAATGTAAATCAGTTAGCTCATTTCACCTGTCAGAACTTCTTGGAACTAAATATGGACACTTTTTCTGCCACTATATAATTGGAAGCTCTCCAAAGGTGGCATACATTGAATCTGTTCCACTGGAGAAAAGCTGAATCATAGTGGATATTTTTAAGAGGAATCTAAAAGGAAAGGAGATAGCGCAGCTAAAGGAAATGGCAGGAAGCGAATTTGGCTAAGGCTAACAATATCTGATTCAAAACAGATGTCCTCAGACAGCCAGTGGTCAAGACTGAGGAAGAAATGAAAAGAGACAGGAGGTGGTTCTGGGATGTTCTATGGGGGAGAAGGAAATGTATGGAAGAGGGCCATGGGATTGAACTGGGACCAATCTAGCAGATATACTTACAGTGGCAACATAGGGAATGGGGTGGAGAAAATAGGAAGCCCTTGAATGAAGAGGATAAGATGTAAGTGACTACTGAATGGGTGACTAGTGACGAAACTTGTATGTAAGTGCATCAAGAGTTGGGTTTTACTGCTTGACAACAGTTAAAGGAAAGAAGGGAGATGTTTGTAAGAACCATGGCAAAATCAGCAGCTCTCTGGGAGCTGGTTTAAAAAACAAACCAACCAACCCAAAATATTTAGGCTGTGGCTCCTATAGGGTCCTACTTTTGGTAGAATTAAAACGGATGAAATAATGAACTTAATGGAGTCAGTGTGAGTTGAGCTCAGTGGGGACGGGAACAATACCACAACTTAAAATGATTTAACAGCAAAGAAAATAAAGGAGCATGAAACACCTTTAAGGCTGAAAGTCAGTAAATTCAGACATTGAGTTAGATGTCTTATTCTCCATGCTACTAGTCAAGAGAAAGATAAGTAAAGCCTGTGGAAGGGGAGAGCAACATAAAGTTTTGTTTTAAAGGATCATTTGAGTCAAAATAAATTAATCTCTATCAGTATCATCTTCTTACAGAGCTGAAGTTTGAAGATGACATTTATCAGCTGCCAGTCATTGAGATAATAGATGTAAATCTAAGTCATCCACTGTATTAGCTTGAAAAATGGCCTGAAAGAATAAATGGCAAGTAAGTGTTTTCACCTTGTGTGTGTGTAACAAGAAAAAAAAAAAAGGAAGAAAAATACAGGACATAAAACAGGGTTTCTTATAAATTAAAAAATGAACTTGTGTGGAACTTTTTCTTGAATAGTCATTGTTCATGTAAAGCCCATTGCTTTATACCTATGGTCAGGATTGTATTACTATGTTTCTGTTACTGTGCATTGATCAACATTTAATTTCACTGTGGATAGAATTGAATGCCTTTTTAGTTGCCCTAGTGTGTCTGAGACATCCATGCAGGAGGGCTCAGGGGAGATAATATATAGCTGTCTTCTAGAGAGGCAGCTTGGGGTGAGGAAGGGCACCTGAAAGCATGGAAAATGACACGAGACACACATGATTAAGCAGATGGATCCCACCCTTTATTGGCAGCAATTAGTGCAGAATTACTCAGCATCTCAAGATCCTTGTGTAGCTTTACATAGTTGACTTTCATTTTTGCTACTGTGGATAACTCAATATCCCCATCAACCATTGTCAGCTCTCTGTTATCCTCTTTTTCGGATGATTTATGACTATTTTGAATTACATAGGCACCAGTACAGATTCTTAACAGACTTCACTGAAAGCTTCCTTCTACAGTGAAAAAGTGTAATTTTTATTCCTAGCCTTCATTTTCAATTCTTGTCAAGCTCTTAATTCATTGGAGGATCTGTCCTCTTACCTCTTGAGAGCATAATTTCTTTAAGAGACTGGTAAAGGATCATATTAAATATTTTGGAAATCCAAGCAGAAAAATCAGCCTCATCTGTATAATTGTTGTCTCCTATGAAAGAAGAGACTTCAAAAGTCTGTGAACAATGTCTTCCATACGTTAAACCCAGCTTGATTTGTTTCTGTTTTGCCATATCTTTGTATTCCATCTACTAATTTATTCTTTTGTATAGTTTCTACCATTTTTTCCAAACCAGAACACAGATTGTCTACTCTGTATTTCCTTAGATCCCTCCGTAGCCCTTTTTAAAGTTGATGCCACAGCATCAACCTGCCAATTTGCAATCCCCTAACACAAAGGAGGAGTTAAGTGATGGGTTGATCCTCCACAGTTAATACTTTACAGTGACATATTTGAGTTTCTTCAAAACTCTTGGGTGACTATGATAGCTTGCATGACTTGGTACTACCCATTTTATGGTTCTGTCCTAAAATCCTTACGACCAGCACTTCCATTTAGGGTAGTTCTTCTCAACTGTGACGTATAAAGAAAAATGAAACAGGGACTGAAGAGTTTTGGAAAAAGCATTAATCCTCATCACAGACAATCATTATTAGACACTTATGAAATAAAAGATTAGAAAAAATGTTTATTTTTTTGTAATAATGAAAGATTGACTAGTTTTTTAATTAATTGTCTTACTCAAATGACTAAAGGCCAACATGAAAAAAAAAAAACAGGCATATAACTGAAGTCAGAATAATCCTTGGAGCATATATAGGAGGATAAATAAAAAGAAGTAGTGAACAGCCAACACATGGAATTATAGGCTGTAGAAGATCAAAGAAGAGAGTGTAAAGTTATGACAGAAAATAGCATTTGTAGTTTACATGCTAATGTCCAGATTCTGCTATTTGGTGTGAATGTGCATGTTCAAGTTCACCAGGGTTAATTGCACATATCCATATCCCAATTAAATTGCAGCGTTGTTTTTTTAGTGAGTGCTCTGTTATGCTAGAAAAACTTTGATTTTCCATTCCTTTCCATGATTATACCTTTTATTGAAAAACAACTTCTTGAAGCATGAGAACTACACATACAATTTGCAAACCCAGACATTCACTGACTTACTCTTACACTCTTGGTGTCCTGAAACCCCCCTGAACCTTTCCACTCTGACATATACAAATTATATCCACCTTGTAAGAGAGTATCATTTTTTTGGTCTATTCATGTACTGAGTGCTTGATGCAAAATGCACACGTATGTTCTGCCAATATATGTTGAAGTTATCATTCTTGAAATCATCCTCTCTGAAACTGTTACGTCTACACAGAGGGTTAAAGTAAATGCATAAAGCCCGGTTTTGCCTGTAGGTATAGAAGGATACTGGTAGAGAAGGTTTTATGATAACACGTGGTTTTCTGGCCGTTAGCCCAGTGCTCTTACACGGATTGGTGTTTTGGTGGGAGGAGAGGCTCGTTTTCCTCCGATGTTTGGTCAGTCATTAATTTTAAACTCTGCCTGTATGTCTTGAAGTGGTGCAGCAGTGTTCAATGAGGCCTGAGCACATGTGAAGCTGTGATACCGGTTATTGCTCCCATTGCTCCTAATGCGTGTAGATTTGGTCCAGGCCCTGTGCAAAGGCATCTCTCCAACTTCACCTGTTATGTTCCTGCCTCTAAGTTTGTGCAGGTTATATACCAACTTTTAACTGAAAAAGGATTTTGTTTCTGTTTTCCTAGGCGGTCCCATGCCTTAAGTTTAGTAGGTGTGAACTCAACTGTTATCCTGTACTCTGGTTGACCTAATGAAATGGGAGATGAGGATACTTTGAAGGCCTCCAGTAATTGTTTCAAAGATGCTTTCCTTCACTGAAGGGGGGATTCACCGGATTCCTAAGATGATGTGCTGGTTGTGGCTGGGGTAGAGTTAATTTTCTTCACAGTAGCTGGTATGGGGCTGTGTTTTGGATTTGTGCTGGAAACAGTGTTGATAACACAGGGATGTTTTCGCTATTGCTGAGCAGTGCTGACACAGAGTCAAGGCCTTTGCTGCTTCTCACCCCACCCCACCAGCGAGCAGGCTGGGGGTGCACAAGAAGTTGGAAGGGGACACAGCCAGGACATCTGACCCCAATGGACCAAAGGGATGTTCCACACCATATGACATCATGCTCAGCATATAGAGCTGGGGGAAGAAGAAGGAAGGGGGGGACATTTGGAGTGATGGCGTTTGTCTTCCCAAGTAACCGTTACGCATGATGGAGCCCTGCTTTCCTGGAGATGGCTGAACACCTGCCTGCTGATGGGCACTAGTGAATGAATTCCTCGTTTTGCTCTGCTTGCACATGGGGCTTTTGCTTTCCCTATTAAACTGTTTTTATCTCAACCCATGAGGTTTCTCACTTTTACCCTTCCAATTCTCTCCCCCATCCTACCGAGGGGGAGTGAGCGAGCGGCTCTGTGGTGCTTAGTTGCCGGCTGGGGTTAAACAATGACAGGTGAAAAAGATGCAGAAGCAAGAAAGGGGGAAAGACAGCAAGATAATAAAGAAGGAGAAATGATAATAGGAAGAAAGAAAACAGAAAGATCATGAGGGTATTAAATGTAAGCCTGCTCCTGTTACTTGATACTGACCACATCTGCAGCTTAACGAAAATTAGACAGTTTAATGGCTACGTAAACACGATATTTTACCTTGGATTTTATTGTGCTAGCCTCCCACTGACATTTCCACTTGAGGATGTATTGCTTCGTAACTTGACCTGGGAAAGGTCATTAAAAATAGTTGTGGTCCTAGTTCAGAGAGTTTTTCATCCTTTAATGAAAAGGGTGTGCCTGTTAATATGCCCAGTAATGTTAAATGTGCCCATTGCAGGGCATTCTGCTGGGTCTCTTGTATATGGACAACTGAGCTGCTGATTGTCAACAGGAAATGTTGCTATTTACAGATGTGAAGTATTGGTGCATTAGTAAAGGTTTGGAGCTCTTCTGCATCTGAAGACTCATTATACAGAAATAAATCTCTCTATGTGGATTTATTAATGATCAAAATTCATAGAAATATTGCTCAAATTTGGCTAGAGTGAAGCACAGATCAAATACTGGATCTCTCCTAGAGTGAGACTGGGGGAAAATATGATTTTATTAACAAGGAAACTGTTTCTGGCCCATTTGTTTGCAGAGAACACCTTCTTGATGGCAAATAAAAGAGCAAGAAATGTAAGCTTCATTGCTGAAGTCATTGAGAATAGTCCCACAATCAATTCTATTATCACTCAAAAGCTTGTTAGATAAAATTGCAAAAATAAGATGTGACCAAAATCTATTAACTTCCAGCATTCATAGGAGTGAATAGTTCTTGGCTATTTCTGTTTTCTGAAATGTGCACGGTTGCATGCTTTATCAATATTGTTACTAATATTGAAAACTTAGGTAAGACTAATTTTTCAGATTTATCTAGTGGTGGGTCTTCTACAACTTCTCTTGGAATTCATTTTTGATTCTAATATTAATCTCTGTCCTGTCAGTTCTCCCTAGTTACTCAGCCAATACTTCTCCTTGCCTGGTTCCTGAACCCCCACTTATATCCTTTTCCTTGCCATGCATTCCATCCCAGGTAGATGATAATTATAGCTGTTAATCCTTATTTAAATGTTATATAGAGATAAATCTGCATGCAAATGTGAATGTTGGATTCTCCTTTTTTGTTTTCATTTTTTTTGTTGTTTGTTTGGGTTTTTTTGTTCCTGGTGGTCAGTGAACTTAGGTAGGGGGTGTTTTTATTAATGACAGAACGGGTTATATCTGTTGGTTACCTCATGCTTTTGCATGAAGGAGAGTGCTTTAGAAATAGATATATTTATCTACTTATTTGTTTCTTGTGGTATTTCTCCAGAAATAAATTACATTGACCATTTAGTTTGTTTGTGCTTTGTTTGGATTTTTTTGTTGTTAGGATTCTTGTAAAATTGTTAATGTCTTTTTGGAATGCTGGATGCTTGGATCTAACCTACTGGCTGTGTGAAGAAGGCTGTCACTTTTTGGTGACAGTCCAAAAAGTGTGTACTGTGAGTACTGTGAGTACTCTGTCCAAATTGTATATCAATGCTTCACACTTACATTTTTTGTAAACAGTGTTGTGGAAGAATCTGAAGGTTTTCTCAGAAAGATGAAATCATTACTTATACAATGTTGAGGAAAAAAAATTATTGCAACACATTTGAGTCTTAATGGTCAGATTCCATCCATTTTATAGAGAAGGACATGGCACTCTTGTGGTGGTCAGCAGACATAAACCACTGAATAGGGTAATCCTTTGTGTAGGTTACATATGGAAATGTACCCGAAATTCTCTTTAATTGATTTACTCAATGTCCTAAGAAATGCCAAGCCCTGGAATACAGGAGAGTATGCTGGCGTGGACACATAGCCAACACTAGTCTATAGAGCTTGAAGAGGTTGCAAAGAGAAGTCTAGGACATATGTAAATGTAGCAGAACTTATCTGACAGACAGAAAGGGTCTTTTCATTATTCATAAAATCTTTTAATCAACATTTCCTGGAACGGCAATAATACCCTTTACTTCTTCCATGGAGAGCACTCAGGAGACATTGCAAATACTTCTTGTAAAAAACTTGATACATGCATACGAGACAAGGCTAATTTAGGTGAAACCTGTATACATTGGTAGAGGCAGGATTAGACCTATTTGCCTTTGGGTCTCATTTCCATGCTTAAATACTGGAAACCACTCTTCCTTAAGGATATCAGGCTGTTGAACCCTTATGGAGTCCTTTCTGAGCTTGCCTAACCTCTCTGTGGGTGAAGTAGTTTCAGGAGTTCTGCTCATTCTCATGAAAGTAAACTAATTGAAGTTTTCCAAACTTTAGATTAGCCATTTAATGTACCATGACCCTTGAAGAGCAAGCCAAGTATGCATTCTGTCCTGCTCTTCCATAACTTATTAGAGAGCCACTCTGGGTTTCGGAGCCTCTCCAGGGACCACAGAACACTAGCTGCTGCCAGGGAAAACAAAGCAGGGAGTTCGAAGGGATCGAAAGAGCTTGCTTATCACTAACCAGGAAATAGGAAATGAAAAGCCAAAAGTGTGTTTGGGACTGGAAGTAAAATACAACTTTTCTCATCCTCTTTACCTTTTCTCCCGAAGACTATCAAAACAGTCTTTTAAAATGGTAAACCAAATGTGGCTAACCATATTAATTTGAATTTCCTGCATAGTCATTACTACTGTCTCTAAAAGTTTTGCCTTTCTTATTGGTCTGGGAAGTGCTCTCTGGTCTGGTCTAGCCTACCAGAGAATAGGACCGAATGTTCTCCTAGATATATGAAGAGGAAGAAGTGTTTGACAAAAAGACACAATGCTGTTCCTATCAATAGGAGGCAGGAAATGCGTGTGCCCTATTTTTTCCATAGGAGGTTACTGTTAGGATCATTGAATAAGTTGTTCAGGATCATAGGCTCTCACTCAGAGATGAGGCTGGAAACTTGGGATCTTCATGTCTCAGCTCTTTGCTCATACCACATGAATTTCTCTGCATTTGTCATCATAGCTATTATAAAAGAAGGAGTTTGAAAAAGTTCTTATATACAAGCTTTTACACCTGTTCATTCTGATTAGCCCAGAAGTGCTCACATCAGCCTGCAGCCATGTAGAGAATGGGTTGCCATCCAGAGCCCCAAACACTATCTATACCATCTAGAGTTATCTTGAGTTTCCTTCACTACAGCGTTCCCCGTCAGCTCCCAGAGATGTCTTCAGTGAGGAGTTTCTGGAGAAAATGATGTAGGCAGGGTTGGGAGAACGAAAGTGTAGCCAGGATTTCCCTGATACAAAGAAGCATCCTTATCATGCAGTACAGCTTAATCAGGCATATTCTGTAGCTGTTAGCAGAGCAGGAGAGAGATGCTAGAGGGAGCATTGTTGCTGCTGGCCCATACCCTGGAGGCAGAGGATTCTCCTGGAGACTTGGAGATGTGGGGTTAAACTTCATGATAAGCACATTAAACACTTTCATTCTAATGTTTAGGTGCCATATTAAAAGAAACCCTGCTGGGTTTGCTTCTAGACATCTTAAAAAGTGAAAATGAAGGGTCAGTCAAGGAGGGTGTGCAGAAAGGAATTATTTAGGCACTAGTTCCAAGCAGGGAGATGCCAGCTGTGAATCTCAGTCTAAGTTGGACTTCTAGGAGAAGCTTAAATCTCAGGGAGTGTGAGAGTTTGAACACAGTCTTTATAGGGCATATTGCCCTTTCTGGTTTCCTCTTGCTCAGCATACTGGTTGCTGTGATTCCCAGCCTCAGGTGCTTCACTTGTCCTGATCACAGCTTGTGGATCAGGCGTCTGATTCTGGTTTTGAGAAACCTGTGGTCCGAGGCCATGGTTGTGGCAATGCTGAGTGTCACCAGGCACTTTCTTTTTCACAGGTATCTGTATGATGCCTCTTCCCCTATATAAGCAGATATAACAGAAGAGTGGCAAAAGTTAAACCCAAAGCAACTCAAAACAGCTCTGTGTATCAGTAGATCTATACATTATTTATCCATGCTTGAATTTTAATGAAGAGGAATGCTATTTACTCATTAGTTTAGAAGCCAAAAATACCCACCACTTACACATTGACTCTGGGCTGTCTTCTGTTCCAGATACTACATTTTTCTTCCGTTTCCCAGACAGAAGATATTAAATGTCAGTGTTTGACAGGCATTATTTTTGTTACTGTACCAGTAAGTAATGCAGATCAGCAGTTACTGTAAGGGTTGATTGTGATCCAGACAGAAGGTTCTTATTCATAGTCCCACTTTGTGATATAGTGCAATGAGTTGCAACACGGTGCGATGTGATGTTAAAAGTTTCTACAGTCTAACTGGCCAGCCAGGGCACTACAGGAGGGCTCAGGTTTGAGCTGACAGAACCTTACCCTACTACATTGTTTGGTTAGTAGGAAAGACTCAAGCAGCTTCTTTTTCAGTACCCTGAGAACAGGAAGATGAACATTTGTATAAAGTGCATTGCAGATGGCCATGGATAATCTTGTCCTGGCTGAAATAAATGGCAATAATTTATTTGTCTTCATTTAGATCAGAGTGTTACCTTCTGGCTTCATTTCTTGTTAGGGTCATTCAGAGTATAGTTCCCTTAGGACATCGGAGCCAGTTTGCTCTGCACCAGCAAAATGGCTGTGATTTTCCATGGGGCCACCCATCCTGACATATTTAGCACGTGAGTAAAAGTTGTACAGGTAGAAAAGTGTTCTAAAGTGAGGCTGAAAAACTTTTACACAATAAGCTGGCTTTTATTAAGCAGACTTGCATGACTTTTGACAACCTGAATGCTTCTTTTTTAAAAATTGAAAAATCCATTGTAGGTAAAATAGGCTTGCCAAAGGTAGAAAAGACTTCTTCCTGCTAACTTCAGACTCAGTGTTACATGAAGGAAAAAACACACCTGGGATTTCTTTCATCTTCTCAGTAGAACATCACAGGAGCAGAGCCAGAGTGGCAATCATTATTTTGTATATACATACTTAAGTAGAAAAGTATATATTAGAGAAAGCAATGGGGAAGCAACCTTCCAAGCTTGTAAACCCACTCCAATCACTGCAACCTACAATGTTTAATTTGCTTCTGAAATTGCAAATTAAGGAAGGTTTGTGTCTAGTATGTTCAGCTGATCAAGGAAATATACTTTGTTCTTGGAATCCTTTTATTAGATTTGGGCAGTTTTAAAGTCACTTGTTACCATATTTCATTGACGTACCCCTTAAATGTTGTAACGTAAAAGTGTAACAAGTTGGTCTAGGGCTAAGAGTGAAGGGATGAGTCATTGCTACTGTAGGCTATGCTGGATTTATGAAAAAATTAAAATAGAGATTGATAGAAAAGGGCAAGATGTAAAAAGTATCATGAAATTGGTGAAGAAAGGGAATGGAAAGGGCGGAAAAGGTGGCAGTAGACAGCAGAGGGCTGGAAATTAGAAAAGAAATGGTAGAAAGAGGCTGGAGGGGCAGGGAACAAGGAGTTACTGTAAATAGATGATATCTCTTGGGAAGAAATATCTGTCATCTTGTTATATCCCTACAAATTGACACTTCTATCACAGTTACTGTCACTGATGTTCTGCAAATGCTCCACTGCAAGAAATGTTAAAGACATACTGATGAAAATGTCATTTTTTAAGTGCAAGTAAGGATATCAAGGTTCAACTCCTAACTGCTTACAAATCCCAAGTCTTAGTAGTTCTCTGTAAGTTACAGACCTAATATTCATTACTTTGGGGTAAATTTTGAAGCCCTAAAGTATCAAAGTATCTGCAGGAATGATTCCTGACTTTAAGCACTCCCAAGGTCTTCCCATTATAAGACCACGTTTCCAGTTGTTTTTAACTCCAATACTTCCCATGCTGAATGCCTCAAATAAAATTTCAGTGTAAGCGAATGTGCTGGTGAGGACGGTATTGTCCTTCCTGAGAGGAGGGTTGCAAGTGAGTACACGTTCTGCATGGGAACAGTTGCTTGCATGGAAACATGGATTTGGTAATCATCTAACATCTGAGGATTTGACTGCACAGCCTTGTATTCTTAACCCATTTTTCCAGTGTAATATTTATACCCTTATTAACTAACAACTCTTCTTCTATGGAATTCAGAAGGCAGTAATTTCTTTTTACATCACATTAGTAGATTAAAGATGAAAAACTATGGCTGTTCCAAAAGCAGTTTTGCTACCCAGTGCAGCCTTACCTAAATGAAGTTAAGATCTACTGCCAGAATTGGGGAGAAATTGTATATACAGTGAAGTTAGAAAACTTATTGAAGAATTTCCATTTACTATATGATTACACATTAAAATGGTCTAAAAATCATCTCCATATTAGGTATATTAAAATACACCTGAATACTGAGTACTTTTGTATCTGGCTGTCTGATCACGTAGGTTCATATTTCCATTAAGGGAAGCAAATGAGACAATGTATTTCAGTGTGGCTATTTTGTGATTCAGATCATCAGCTCATTTCCTCACTGACTGTTCTCAAGTCAAACATAGTCTTAAATTCCATTGCTCAGATTTTCAAGCAGGAGTTTTTCTGGAGCTGCATCACTTTCATCTGTACACTTAAAAATATGTCAACCATCCCTTTCTCAATTATTTGCATGATTGCATGTAGTTCTGTTTCAAGATGAAATAGATATATAAGCAATTGTTTTTTAATGCTGCTGCTTTCTGACAGACTTTCAGAGACATAGGATTTTTATTAATTGTTACAAAAAGGACAACATGCTTAAGGCAATTAAGTTCGACAAAGTAAGTATGCATAGATACTGCATATACATAGGCTGTGGCAGTTACCGTTATGTGTTCTCAACTAGATATCTTTGAAGACGCAAAACAAGAATTGACAGCATATGAAGTATGGAAAGTGTTTTGTTTCAGATGGGACAAAATGGGAAAAAAAACACCATCAGTTTTTATCAGTGGGTTCTAAAGTTCTGCTAAAACATAGGAAAAAAAGCACTGTTACACAGTAATGCTGATCTTTCTTTTTGGTTACTTGAAGTGAGCTTAAATTCTATTGATAAATTATCCTTTTGAATATCCTGAAGTCTGTCTACAGTGAATTTCCGTAGTGCACCATATTAGAGCGAGAACAGTTTGGAGCATTTACATTGAGAAAGGATTGCCAGAGGGAATGAATCCAAATGGCACTAAAATAGTAAAGCTCTTAGGAAACTTAATGGTATAGAAGACAAGTTATTTTGCATTCCAGGCTATGTACTGATCCTAAGTGCTATCAAGAAGCTGGAAAAGAAAGAATATAAAAATGCAACAAAAATATAGATTTGGTACTCAAATTAATTGGAAAAACAGGAACATCGTGCTGTGACTTAATCTTTCCTTAACCTACTCCATGACTTCTAACTCAAGAAGTAGACTGAATGCTGAAGTGGATTGAAAATATGTTAGAAGCTTTAGTTTGAACTGCTAGGGGAATAGAATGGATTGTGTGTGCTGCCCAGACATTTGCAACAATTCTTATTGTTGTCTAAGAGCATGCCAGCAGCGCCTGGCCACACTGAGGAGGAAATCGATTGCCAGACTGAGACTTTAAAGCCACTTTTTTTGTGTATATCAACTCCTTCCAACAGACCACTGGCCAGTTCTCAGACATGAAGTTTCCAGTGTCTTCCCTACAGTGGTAAACATCATACTGGACTTAGGAACTGGAGAAGCAGTGCTATAAAAAGAGAGGATTGGATTTAGGAACTAATCTTGACGTACAGCAGCCCTTCCTTGCTCTAGGACCTATCATTTTAGCCCAACCTGCACAGGCTAATGTACTCATGAAGTACTCAGTCTGATCCCTATTGTAAGCCCCAGCCCCCAAAATCAAGCAAATCACAAAGCTGTAGATGAGACATGTATAAAAATTGTTCATCTGTTATTTTATTGGGAGCTGTATGACAGGGAAGCGCCTTGCTCCAGTAGTACTATTCTTTGTAATGTTTGTCCAACTCCTGCCTCCACATCACAGTGCTCCAGTGGTTTCTTTGGCTACCCCTTATCTTGCTATGGACAGTTTTAGTCTTAAGTCTTAATGTGGATGAAGGTAAGAGTATAGGAGTACAAAAGCTTTAAGCATTTTTCTTACAGCAGTATCTCAGGTCACTGTGAGTCTTTCAAAACCTGTCTGAACCTGGTGCCTCTGGGAAAGGTGCCAGGAACTGTGGGCTCAGCCGTGGGAGAGCATCACAACTGGAATGGTCTAAAATCACCCAGCACAGCTGCAAGAAAACACTTCAACAGTTCAGGACATGGTTCAAGTCACCTCATGTGCCTCTGCTAAGTTCTTTGTACTTAAATTAGTTCTATTCTGCTGGCACAATTAGGAATGGCTCAGCTTGCTGATGTAGAAACTGGAGGAGCTGTGCAAAAGCAGTATCAGGTACCTAGCAGCAATTTTTGCTTTCAAAAGCTTTCAGTACCAACTTTAAATACATTTTATTGAATAAAGTCACTGCCACAACAATCCGAGGCACTTTAAGTCAAATATATTCAGGCAAATTCTGTTTCATAATAGTATAATAGTCTGTTGTGCGTCACTGAGGATTTTGACCCAAACATTTCTTCTAAATGAACTGTAGGCATTATAGAATAATACTGTGTTACTGACCATTAATTCTAAAGATGTTTGATTGTTACCTGGGCTAGTTATGCATCCTTGGCATTTATCTTGGTCTTTTCTAAGTCCAGAGCCTTTTTACTATTTTTCAGGCATATCGATCTTCAATCATGCAGTAAGTATGCCCAATTTGTTCTTCTTGAGCAAACACAATGTGTCAGTTGTGCAGACCACTCCTCCTCATTCTTATTGGTAGATCAGCTTGTCCTCTGAGATGAGATTTGATGTTCCTACTGTTATTTTAAATGTTCTCACCTCTGTCCTTAAGCCTTTACCTGCAGTCACCCTTCCTGACTTTCAAACTAGACAGCAATCCTTCAGTTTGACATTTTGACATCTCATCAGCCAAATCATCTCATCTAGGGAAAAAGAGGCTAAATACTTAGAAGGATATACTGGCATAACTATTCTGTGATAGTTAAACCAGCCAATCTCCATGCAATTTACATGGAATCAAAATATATTCCAGGAAGGCAATAGTTAACCGTGTATGAAAAGCATGAAAAAAATGTGTAGGTGGAGTTGTAGTCAATATATTATTTTGCATGTAATTTAGTTATTATTGGCAGAATGGAAGTGGTACTGTTTGCCTGCAAAAATTAGGAAAGGATGATAAATTTTATATATTTTCAACTTGTGTAAAGTATGGTATATCTTTTGTCTCTATGACAACTATTGAAAACTCCCACTATTCTGTGTGGTTCAGTGGTGCTTGGCGGGTATTGCTTAATCATTCTAATGTTAATGAGGCTGTTGAGACTAAAGGTTTTATACTGGTGTTTTGGCTTCACTATGCTAGTCTGTCAATGCGTAATGATATTTTAAAGCCTTATACAAACCTAGAACAGATGCATTAAAACTGTTAAGAGGAAGTCAGGCAAAAAAGCCAGGAGGCCTGCATGGATGAACAAGGAGCTCCTGGACAAACTCAAAGACAAAAAGGAAGCCTACAGAGGGTGGAAGCAAGGACAGGCAGCCTGGGAGGAATACAGAGAAATTGTCCGAGCAGCCAGGGATCAGGTTAGGAAAGCTAAAGCCCTGATAGACTTAAATCTGGCCAGGGACAT